>NC_134721.1:50880000-51079416 GCF_049634645.1 Pelodiscus sinensis
TTCCAACTTTTGATTTAGGAGACTAAAATCCACTGACTTTCAAGTGCCTAAATCCTTACTGAAATTGAGAAAAGGCTCCTAGATTGTCACTTCACAGTGCCTTCACAATGTTCTAGCAAGATCTTTACTACTACTTCTAAAAATTGAATACACAATGGAAATAACTTTGAAGAGCTCTAAAATATCCAGAACACAGTGATGAAATGATCCTGGAGAAGCTTCCCAGCCCAAATAAGGAACAGTGGATACCTAAATAACCTTTTAAAAAATTGGACTTAATGCTTAATGTCTTTAGAGAAAAATACCACTTGCTCATGTTAATATTATGGATCAGTTGAGGGTCAACTTCTGGAGTGAAAGCGATGAGGAGTCCTGTGGCACCTTATAGACTAACTTCAGTTAGTCTATAAGGTGCCACAGGACTCCTCATCGCTTCTGCAGATTCAGACTAACACGGCTACCCCTCTGATTCTGGAGTGAAGGAAGTTTGATTAAGAATTACCTTAAGTTCCTGTAGCTGGTCAGGTTCATAGAGTTTTGGAGACAATGCTTGAGAAAGAAAAGCATCAAGTTCCTGGCGACGAAGTATACGGATCCCTGGCCACTGCACCATATACCTACAGCAAAAACAAACAAAGAACGGTTACTAACCTTTCTGTAACTGCTGTTATTTGCACTGCGTTGCACATGTCCATTCCATGTACGTGTCTGTGGATTCCAAGGCAGAGTTGGAAAGTTTTTATCCTTAGAAGTTACTGAAAGGGCAGCTGGAATGTTCTGTGCTGTCTCGTGCACATAAGGCAGTCATAAAGGACTAAGCTACCACAAGGTTCCCTCAGCTCCTTCCTACCAGAATGATTCTGAAAGAAATGTAAAGGAGGGCAGGTGCAACTCAACCCTAAGAGCAACAATTACAGAAAAGTTAGTAACCATTTTTCCTTCTTTGAGGAAGGAAAACATGTCCACTCCACTGTAGGTGGCTCCAAAAAATTCTATTTGGAGACAAGATCTGAATCTATTTGAACAAAAGGACTGGAGCACCACTTGTTCAAATTTAGCTTCATCTCTAGATTGCACAGTGAGAGGCAAACATGCAACACTGTGACTAGTAAAGATGTATTGTGGCATTTAATTAGCTAATCGTGTAGTCGATGGAATTTCCATCAACTACTGCATTAGTTGATATTGGGAAGGGGCACTCACTACCATGCCAAAATCCTCATTGCAAAACCGGAGCTGCCCTTCATTCTGTCTGCAAATACAACAAATAATTGTGATGAAAATCTGAATGGCTTAGTCCACTCCAAATAAAACACTAATCTTTTCTACCATTTTGGAGTACACAGTGACATCTCTCCTTGTTACTGAGAGACTTTGGGAAGCAGGAAGGTAAATAAAATTGCCTAACTGATGTGAGAAGGGGAGAATACTTGCATAAGGAACATCTAACAGGGATGAAGGCAAGCTTTATCCGAATAAAAAAAATCATATATTGAAGATGCAATTTTAACATCCTCAACTCTCCTGGCAGATAACACGTCTACAAAAAATGCTATTTTCACTGAAAGGTGTAACACAGAGCAGGTCACTAGAGGCTCAATGTAGGGACCCACCAGCTTTTTAAGACTCAGCCTCTTTAAGACTCAGCTTTTTAAAATTAAGGCTCCATGGAGGAGAAGGGCTCTGTGTGCAACATCCTGTCTAAGCCCTTTAAAAACCTTCCAGCCATCAGTCTGGAAAAAAGAGAATGGTTATCCGCAGGAAAATTAAACACTGATACACCTGCTAGGTGTACCCTAATTGAGCTAATCCTTGATCTTTCAGATAAGATAGTCCAGCACTTGCTGAACAGAAGAACTAGAGACCCACTTCAGCCTCAATGAGGCAAAAAACTTCTTCCACTTAGCCAGCCATCATCCTTGTTGGTTTTCTACTATTCACTATTCTCTGGAACTGGACTCCTCTGCTGATGGTAGCCAGCAAGTCTCTAGGCTCTCATGTGAAAAAGGCTGGAGTGAAGGAGGTGGACACAATTCTAAAATATGTAAAATATGATCAGTGTGAAGCAGAAGTAATGGAGAGGAACTGACAGAGGTCTGTGAAAACCAGCGTTGATAGGACCATGCTATAACAATCAGTGTAAGATTGACCTCGTCTTGCTTTGCCTTGCATAGAACTCTGGGCACAACAGGGATAGGGATAAACACATACAATAGGGATGCAAATGTTTAAAAGGCGAACCCATGAGAACAGGGGAAGCCCATGCCTGTGGCAGGAGATGGGGGGGGGGGGGGGGAAGGTCGCACTCCAGCCCTACAGCGGGCTGGGACATAATGTTTAACTGGTTATCTAATTAAATGGGATTTTACATCCCTAGCATACAACTGATCCTCTGATCACTGCAGCAGAAATGCATCAGTCATTGAATATAGGCTGCAACCTGACATTTTGTGTTGCTGCAAACAGATTCACTTGAGGGAGTTTTCCAGAGCTGGAAAATGTCCTTGCTATGTCTAGGTGAAGAGACCATTCCTGGAGATTGATTAACAGACTGCCTATGCAGCCTGCCAGCATGGTCTGAGCCTCTGGGAGGCGTGCCTCCTTCAGAAGTATAGAGTTGCTATCTCAGACTATGTATACACTATGGAGTTTTTCTGGGATACCAGTTGTATCCCAGAAAAACTCTGCCACATACAGGGAACACATCTGCTCTTCCAACAGTCCTGTAAACCTCATTTCAGGAAGAAGATAGGCTCTTCCAAAAAAGGAGATTTTTTCCAAAATTTGGCCCGGTGTAGACAGGCCAAATTTCGGAAAAGCTTTTTTCAAAAAAACAATTGGAAAATGGTTTGCAAATTGCAAAGTGCAATTTGCGTACCTTTTTCCAAAAAAAGACGTGTACTGTAGACACAGCCCCAGCTCCTATCTAGTGAAGACTGGGCTACATAAAACCTGGCGATCATATTGTCAATTGGCATGATATGTTCACTCTCTGATGTGAGGAAGGAATGCAATGCAAACTAATGAGATATTCTTCAGCTCCCTGATATTTATGTGCATAGATATCTTTGGGAGAGGATAAGCTTTCAAGTTCAGAATGAGACTTTACATTGCAAGCAATCTTGTCTATGTAGTAAAACCCTAGCTGTTGTCAACTCTAACTCCATTAAGTTCTATTTTCTGTACTGAAGACAGGACTGACTGTTGATTAGCAGGCTGAGCAAGTCAAAGGCTGCCTGCAATCTGGCTTGACCTCCTATCAGCCAGCTGTGTAGGTAAGGGAATATATGTACCCTTTGTCTCCACAGGAACTGCTACCAAAGCCATATGCTTTGTAAAAAACATAAGGGGCAGCCAACAGATCGAAAGGGAGGACTGTGAACTCATAATGGTGGTCACCAATGGTGAAGCTCAGAACTTTTCTGTCTTACTGCTCAATTTCCATGTGAAAGCAGACATTCTTTAAGTCAAGAACATACCAGTCAACCAGATCCAGGGAAGGAATAATGAAAGCTAAAGTGACCATCTAGATTTTTTTTTAAGCTTGTCTAATCTAAAAGACTTGCTTTCTGGATCAGGATGTATTAGGAATGAAACCGCTTACTTATAAAACAAAGGAGGGATTTCTCCACAGCTCTTTAAAAACAGACGAAGAAGGTCTCTTGTAGACCTGGTCTTGTAAGAGCTGTCCCAGAAAAGGGACAGGGAAAGGAAAAGGAAAGGTGGGGCAAAAATAAAACAGAGCAAACACCTCATTTGCACCATGCTTAGAACCTACCAATCTGTTGTAACTCAACTGAAGTGGGTCAGGTATTTTGCAAGAACTGGACCAATAAACGGTGGCACTCTTGGAACTGGTAGACTGCTCTCAATCTGCCCATGAAAAATGAGTTCTTGGAAGATGCTGCCTGCCTTAAACCAGTGACTGTAGACAAAAAGGGCAGCAACAGAGGTTACCATTTCTAACCCCCTGCTTCTTCCCTTTTGTAGGTCTTGGGCTTAAGGATAAATCAATGAAAATAATGAAGACAGAACACTTTCTGCTTCACCGCTGAAGTGTAAATGCCCACGGTCCTCAGGGCTGCCCTAGAATCTCTGAGACTAAGCAGAGTCTCAGCTGTCTTTTCTGAGAATGGCTGCTCACAGGGTAAGCCCTGAATGGTCTATTGCATCTCTGAAAGGAAGCCAGAAGAGTGCAGTTGGGATGAGCGCTTTTCAGGATGGCAGAGGCCACGCTGTGTACAGCGGAATCTGCTGCATCGAGATACACCTATCGAGCTGTTCTAGCAACCTACTTGCTCTTACCCTCCTCTATCAACGTGAGAAACTCTTGTTTTGCCTTATATGGGAGCCTGTCCTTCAATTTCAAACCTATCCCTCACAGAATGAAATCAAAGCATCTCAGCACAGTTTGCTGGTTCATAATGTTACACTATAATCCACCTATGAAATAAAGCTTCTGCCCCAAATAAGTCCAACTTCTTGTCCTCTTCATTCCTGGGGCTAAAGTCTGGTGTCCCTGCCTTTTCTCTTCAGTTGCTGTGGCAACGTCAAGAAAAATTGTAGGAGGATGGATATACAATGCTCAGCCCTTCTGGGAAGGGACACAGTGCCTTCTCTCTACTCTTTTAGCGGTCAGAGGCACGGAAGCTGGGATCTGCCAGCAAACCTTGGTAGGGTCTAAGATAGCTCAGATAGCTTTGTCAATATAAGAGGTTCTGGGGCTCTACAATGTTAGGAGATATGTTAGCCTGAGAAATTTTTCCCACTCCTCTGGGTGGATATCAAGAGTCTCCTCCTCAAAGCTCCTGGTAAGTCTTAAAATAAATTACCCAGAGATGGAGAAATAAGCTCCACCACAAGGAGCGGACCAAGAGGACACTAGTGGTTCAATTCCTGCAGTTGCTCAGGAGAGAGATCCCAAGTATGTTCAGTGTTGGGCTTGGTAGCAGTGCCACAACACTCCTGACACCCAGCAGATGGAGCCATCTGACAACTTAAAGCCATGACAAATGCTGCATTTGTCTCTTACATAAGCTTCCTCCAGGCATTTAAGGCAGGTGGGGTGAGAGTCACTATTGTGCATAGCCTTCCCACAAGAGTGGCAGCACTTGAGATCCAGAATGTAGGATAACTTCAATGCCAGGGCTAGTACAAGCTCAATGTTTTTAAACTAATTACTAAACTACACTATTACATCTGCACGGTACGTACAGGTCTGGAGAAAGACTTGCAATGACAGAGTGTGCCAATAATGGTCACAGATGGTAGGAAGGCACTAAGGTGTATGTAGAGCGCTCAGCCCTTTATGCCTTCCCAACAACCACAAGGCAGGAGAGGGTGCTCAGGCTGTCCCAGCAGGTACTGCCAAGGGGGGAAAAAACCTCTGACAACTGTGCACTGAAGAGCACAAACACCTCCCACGGAATGGACATGTGGCATCACTCAAAGATGACTTTTCCAGAGTCCTCACTTTAATAGCTAAAGTAAGCGGTATTACTGTCTCAACAGCAAAGTCACCAGAACAAAAGCAAAAACTTTTTGTCCAGGCCTCAAAGTAAAAAATAAGACATAGCTAAAAAGACTGACATATATTTTGGTAAATCTCCTAATTGATGACAAATTAATTACTGTTTTTTGCAGCCTATTGTTCTGATAAGAGTGACGAGAGGTGTGATCTTTGTAGCTTGATATCTTGTTTCTTTCACCAATAGAAGTTGGTCCAATATAATACATTACCTCACCCACTTTGTCCAAATTATTGTAGTCTGTGCTGATCCAAATACTTTTGCAGAATATAAACATATATATTTGATCAAAGTTACTCAAAGAAATAGTAACGTTGTTTGACAATACTTATTACATTATACCCCTTGAGATGGCTCAGAGAACCTGAATTAGGAAAATATCCATTATTTGATACAAATGTCCAAGCAAAATATACTGATGATGCTGCCTCTGAACTCACCCTACAGTACACATCATCAGAACATCTCACAACTTTCAATAACAATGGGTAAGATAGGCCGTAAAAATACTACCTAAAGAAAAAGTAAGACCTAATAATATAGTATAAAGGCTTCATCAGCCTGAGATGAACACGCTACTGAGGACTGAAATCATAGCAACATTTATGCTGGTCATTCCAAACAAGTGCCAATAAAACTTTTATGCCTCACAAACGATATATGTTACAACACAGACACATTTTTTTTTTACAAATATGTTAAGGATTTAAATCTCTCTCTATATAAAAACATTTTCCTGCGAGATGACGGAGTGATGTCATGTCACTGGCACTGCCCTGCCCCCTTACATCACTCCCCCATGGTGGAGGGCTGTCATCTTAGGCCGCAACCACCAGCACCACTAGTCAAACCCCAACAGCTCACAAGGGTCACCCAGGCTCAGCCTCAGTCACCCCCCAGATCCATCATCACCCGATCCTGGAGCTCAGCCTCACAGTCACCCCCAGAGCCAGGATCAGCCCACCCCACGGAGCTCAACTGCTCTAGGCCCTGCCAACATTGCACAGGCAGCAGCCTTAGATGTGGCCAAGCTCCCCTCCCCAGCAGCAAATCCAGGACTATCCCAGCTGCTCCTCCAGGCTACTGCTGCCCCCCCCCGCCGGCCTCTCTGCTCCCTGCAGCCCAAGCACAGAGCCAGGTGCTGTCAGTGGCCATGATCTCTGCCCCCCACCTGGGAGTGGGGGTTTGAGGTCTCAGCAGGGCGGTGAGGATGCAGGGTCTTGGCACGTGGGGGGAGGCGGGAGGCTGGAGCGGGCTCCCAGTGCGGCCCCAGCCCACTTGCTCACCACTCTGCTGAGACCCTGCACCCCCAGCCCCTTCACTTACCACTCTGCTGAGACCATACACCCCCAACCCCCTCACTCACCCATTCCACCGAGACCCCCACATCCTCAGCCTGCTCCTGCACCTTCTCCCCTAGCCAGACAGCTACCCCAAGCCTGCTTCTGCCCCAACACTCTGCCCCCAGCCCACTCCTGCACCCTCCAACCTGGCCAGACACCTACCCCCAGAGAGATGTGCGTTGGCGAGCATACCCCTTATGATCTCTGGCAGCAAAAGCTGCCGTGCACACGTGTGGGGGGGAGGGGTGTGTGTTGGTGAGCATAGTGAGCAGGGGGCACAGCCCCCTAGTAACATTATTGGAAATAGTTGTATTCTACTCCTACGAAGCCTTACAATCCACCGTACCTTTTAAAGCCTTGGTGGAAACCATGAGGCAGTACATAGCCACACATGTGGACCAAAGAACACTATTACTTTTGAAAACTTCGGCTCATGACATCGACTCATAACTTTCAGCGGCAAGAACCATCTCTCGAAGAACTATACATGGCTCAAAAGGCAAGATAAATTAATATTAAATTGGAGGCAAACAAATTTATCATCTCAAACATTGACCTTCCATTTATACAAACCTTGCAACCTTTCAGCCTGAGATCTTGGGTCCTGCCAGATTAAGCAGCAAGAGCTGGGTCCTATTAAGAGACTAGGGATTCCCCCTAAACATACATCGGTCTCATTCCTAATTCAGCTCCAAAGCTGGGGGTTAGTATATTCCTTCTTAATTCTGCACTTTTCACGTGGGCCAGTCTAAGGAAGGGAACCAACAAGCCTAATACAGTGAATCCTACTACCTGGTAAGCAGAAAATCATTTACATGAGCTTTCCAATTTCAAAAAGCTACTAAGCAACTATTTTCTGCAATGCCTGTTGGCTTCTCTTAGGGAAGAAAGTGTCAGTTTCTATGATCCAGAAGGCAGTGTTTGTGTCTGGCTACTTAGAAGCCTAACAAATTAATCTAAACCAATTCAAATGCAAAGATACAACTGTGACAAAATAGGCAAATTTTCTTCTTTTAACTCTCCATGGAATTAGCTGAAAAACAGACAAGTACCTAGCACACATCTAAGAATTACAGAACCGAGGATGTCCTTTCTTCCAAAACCACTTGAAGTATGAATTATTAATTTTCAAAGTCATGGTTTAATGCAAGATTGAGAAAGACTTGAGAGAGCAATATATAATACAGAGTAATACACACATTTATTTCATGTTCTTTCAACTTGTGTGATAAACCCTCACCTTAATACACAACAGAGCACCATAAGATGAGTGGGCACATTAGTTGGATTGAGCATTGCTGGTGTATCTGATCTCATACAGGCCAAAAAAGCCCTCATTCTTCGGTTCTTGTCTTCTACTGCTTTTCCCAGCCACAGCTTCTTCAGATTGGGACAGGTCCATTCCCTGAATGCAAGCGCTTCTACCAGTTCAGGGGTTTGGGGAGATTTTCCTTTGTAAGCAGCCCATTCTTTAATTATCACTGGTGAAACTATAGACAAAAACAATTAAAAAAGGAATTCAAAGGCTTGTATATTTTAAATTTCATATACAGATAACCTCCCCATTTAAATCAAGAGGTCATTTTAATCCAGGTGTATTTTTAGATACATTGGCTGTTCTGATTCTGTATCATCTATGCTAACTTGCATGACTAGTAACCAATCAGCAAGGTCCTGAATGATCATTTCTTCACATGCTCTCATTCAACCCGTTCTCTAATATGTAATATAAAACCACAAATATTCAGTAGGAATGTTACTGACAATTTGTTTTTAACCCAATTAGTTAAAAGTATTTTTCTCTATCAATGGAAAATAAGCTATTTATTTCTCTTTGATTCAAGAGTTGGAGGGATAAAAAATGAAGAATACTTCCCCACATAGCACAAATACAAAATATTTCCTAAGCATCAGTTATTTTCATCCCTTCAGCTTTATCTCTGCAGAGCCTTACAAAAAGCAAAAGGAGGACCAGAAAGACGCGCATAGGGAGTGTAAATGAAAAAGGAAATCTTGGGCAGTGATGTCTAATGCTCATTTATCAGCCACGATAGCCACACAGGCCTGGTATAAAGGGGCAAGGTCTTCATAAGACATGGGGGGTGGGCAGCTTCAGATGAGCAGCGGTAGGACAAACCTCACTCTTCTGTCAAATCTGCTCTCTCTGGAGACACTGGGTTGGTTAAGGAGGCAGAAGACTGGATTCCTCAGCAATACCTGGGTTTTGCTTTGTGGGCTGTCAGCCCTGAGCGTAGGAAAATATACTCTGCCTCTGCTCTGCCTTGTACTACTTTCTGCAGAGAGACAGTGTATAAATTCCCACGTTATAGTGTGACCCTTGAATCCTTGATGGAATGGAACTCTCAGTTCCTTTGATTGATGAACTTCATCTCCTGAAAGGGTAGGTCCTCTTTCATGAACTTGGCATGCTAGATGTTGAGAGGCATACAACTCATCTCAAATCGGACAATCAAGGCCACTGACCTTGCAGATATATCACGTGACCACAACTGTCTGCAACAATGTCCCTGATATTCCTCTGGCCTTCCTACATGATCTCCTTTATGTCATTACTGTTCTCCTCTGGGATTTTTGAAAGAGAATAAGTGACCCTCTCACATTTGAAGTGAAGTGACTGTATTTAGGGAATAATGCCTGGTAGTTCCCTACTGAAAACTGCAGCAAGGTTAATGAATATTCTTCTCATCCAAAAAAAGTCTAATTTCCAAGGTTCCTTGTTGAAGCTGAGCATGTTTAGCAAACTTTTCTTGTACTGCAGAAATGACTAGGAACCCTGTGGGTGGGCGCAGAAGCACTCAGAGCCCTTGGAGGTTATTTTAATACCTTTTATCTTCCCACTTGCAAGTGAGTACAGAAGTGGCCACGATCTACCATAGCTCCTCTAGTTCCTCTACCCACTCATTAATCAGGAGGAGGATGAACCTGGACAGTGCTGTCACACTAAAGACTTCCTTGTACAGATTTGGACTTAATATCCAGGGTTTCCACAATTCTGGACTAGAGGTCCTGCAAGTCTTTTAAGTCACTGATCACACGTGTGGGGGCTAGGCTAGGTTTCCTAGAATGGCATCAGGGATAATTGTGGTAGGCACCTCTGTCATTTCCTGCAGCCCCCACATTTGTTTCCAGTGTGGGTGACCTAACCAATGATAATGCCAGATAGTGAGATCTCCTCCTCTTATGTGAATCTATGTTCCCTTTGAGTGGACATAAACACCAGAATTACTACCTGCAATGCACACCTACAGCAAGGTGGACACTGATACATACTTGAAGAATTATATATTCCATGTGTGCAATATAGGTATAGGTAACATCTCACTTTCAGAGAATACCATCTAACAGATAGCTACTCAAGTTGCCATAACTGGTCATTGAGAACTGTGGTGGTAAAGAGTAACAATAACTAAAAGCCTTAGATGTCCTGAGACCCCATCAATCTTACAGATCTGGATATTGCACAGAAACCACTCTTCTCGCACTTGATAAGAATCTCATTCCAGCAATAGATAGTGATCAGTTGTCTATGTTGAAATTTGATTATCAGCTGCCTTCAATTCTAGTGAATATGAAGTACTGTTGACTTGCCTAAAGCTGTTTTATATATATACACAGAGAGAGAGAGAGAGAGAGAGAGAGAGAGAGAGAGAGAGAGAGAGAGAGAGAGAGAGAGAGAGAGAGAGAGAGAGAGAGAGAGAGAGAGAGAGGTCTCCTTGAGCACGCATATATATGAGAGGGGGACAGGTCTCCTTGAGCAGCTTTGACTCCGGTTATATTTGTATATCGATCGCCAAGGACATTTCTGTGCAAGGTATTGCACCATTCTCATTCAGTATACGAACAAAGTATTTTTGTGTACTTTCTAACTGTCTGATCTCAGTATTGCAGGAGACATTGCAATTACAAAAGTTAACTCATTGGTACAAAAGAAAATAGTGGCTGAAATTCAAATGACTGAAATAGCTCCCTCCATCTAATTTGTTTCACCAACAAAAGCTGTGATTCACTCCACTTCAGATATGAAGATAACTTAGGCTCTTAAGTATAAGAATAGACTTAAGCTAGTATCCAATGGGAAGAACTGGTAGGACTTAAGACCTTGCCATAGGCGAGTGGAGGGCAACCTGCGGTCCATCAGTGTTCTATGCATGACCTGCAAGACATTTTGTTAACAGTTGCCCATGCACAGAGCTGCCAGATTCTGCTGGTTTCAGTCAGTGTATATTTTCCCTACCAGTATTACTAAAATGACATGCACACAAAGCAAAAGCATATGGACTGTGTACTGAATGCACACAACACTGACGTAGGACCATGCGTTCCCTCTGCATCCAAAGTACAATTACAGTTCAATTAGCACACCCTGCAAATTCTAAGTACACAAGCATAGTTAGCAACAATACTCTATCCCACGAGACAGTCTTGATTGTGACCACCTTACAGACCACAGAGATGAAGGAGGGCTACTCACTAGCCTAGATTGCCCATCACTGCCCTAGACAGAAGCCCAAGGGTATTTTGAAATCAAATTGATAAAATATAAAACGGTTTTGTTTAGCTCTGAAACAATGAAGAAACATCTTAGCAGAAGACTAAATGATTGCACTGTAACTCTACCCTTAACTCAATGGATAAGTAGGGAATACTAACATCTTGGTAAATGTAATGTTCGATGAATTAGTCACTACAATTGGAAATTCCATATGAACAAATTTAAGTTAATTGCCAGAAGGGAAACAGTAGATACATAATTTTTCATCCTAATTTCCAAGATGATTTGGTTTGTCCGACAGGCTACTTTTTCCTGAAAAAAAATGTCACTATTTACTTCCAAGAAATAACACATTTCTCAGAGCTTTTAAAAAAGGACAGTCAACTAAAAATGATACTTGTATAAAAAATCACTACTTCCCCTTCTCCCCCATTACCAAACTTCTTATTACTTTAATTTTTTTTTGGGGGGGGAGAGGGGGTCTATTTTTTATATTTGTTCACTGTTTATACATTGTTTAACCTTGGTTAGTTGGGTCTCTCAGACAGCAAAAGAGGAAAGAGAAAAAATTCAAAAGGAAAGCGTGGGTGTTAAACAACAAAAACTGTAAGGAAGATCCAGAAGCAGATATTCTTAACCTTTTTAAACTGAATAGACAGTGCCCAGATAAGTCACTTTTGCCAACCAAACCTTCTCTCTGAGGGATGCTGAGTAAGGAGAGTCGGCCAGAAGAACTTGGGAGTTTGCTGCTGCGACTGGCTGATGTAATGGTGATTAAAAGGGCTGTCTTCAGAGTAAAGCAGTATAAAGACCATTCAGAAAGAGGCTTAAAGGTGGGCTCCATGTGGTAAGAATAACATTAAGATCCCACCTTGGAGGTGTTCTGCTGATTGGCTGGTGAGTCTGTAGTAATGCCTTTAGAAATGTGGATCCCATAGGGTCCATAGGAAAAAAAAGAGCAAGATCGATAGTGTTTTCTCTAAACTATGAGGCAGCACAGACTCCTCCCCCCCCCCCCCCCCCCCCCCCAAGCTGCTTAATAAGCCCTGCAAAGCCAGGGGCTCAGGACTCATGCATGGAGCTTTCTGGTGGGGGGGATAAGCACTTCTCCCTCAGCGACAGCAGCAGCTCCCTGCTGAGGACAGAACAGAGAGTCTCTCCCAAGCAGGGCAGAGCTACACAACAGCCTAAAGTAGGGGTTGGCAAGATAGGATCTGAGAGATTGGCCTGGGGGATGGGGCAGCACAAGTCTCCCCCCTACCCCCCACCCGGAGCTGAGAGCTACATAGAGGGAGCAGCCTGCAGTTTTAAGTGATATGGGGCTGCAGCAGGCAGGGAGCCCACCCTGCCTTGGGGGTGCTGCCTGGCGGCTGGCTGGGAGATGTGTAAGTAAGTGACTCCCAGTCAAAGCCAGCCTGCCTCTGGCACTCCTGCCTCACCCAGCACCGCAACTCCCTCCCCCCAGTCACCATCCAACCCCCCTGCAATCCCTGCCCCAGGTAACAACTCCCTCCCAGATCCTGCACCCCCTCCTGCCAGAATCCTCTCCTACACCCATAGCCCTATCCCAGACTCCGTACCCCGATCTCCTGACCAGAGCACAACCCTCCCCTTCACTCAAACTCCCCCTCAGACCTCTCATCTCCTGCACCCCGGTCCCTTACCCCGTGTGCCCTTCTGCACTATTCTAGATCCTTCAACTCCTACACAATTTCCAAAACGGTGGAGTGGCCCCCTCACCAAAAATTATTGTCCACCCCGGCCTCTGTCCTCAACAGGGAGCTGCTGCTGTCACTGAGGGAGAATGGTCCTCCCCAAACCAGGCAGCTGTGAGTGCGAATCCTGTGCTCCTGGCTGAATGAGGCTCGTTAAACAGCCGTGGGGCTGAGGACATTGATGACCGTACTGGAAGGTAGTATGTCAAGACTGCTTCAAGGTGGCTCTGACGGACCAAGGGGCCAGCGTGTATCAACTGTAAAATAGTGTCAAGGATTTTTGGCCTTTTGCGTTGGGTGGCCCAAACCGAAAATCTTTTCCATTTAAAGAAGCAAGCTTTCCTAGTGAAGAGCCTTCTACAGTTTGGACCTCGCTGGTCCGGCACCTTGGGACCTGACTGATCCCAAACAAGGGGATTGGCTGAACCAGGGAAGGTCCCTCCCTTTGTGGCTGTGCTGCCACTAGGCTAGGGCTCCAGCCTGCCCCTGCTGCTGCCTCAGCCCCAGGTGCTCTCTCTGGCCCCGCTACTGCCGGAGCCAGAGCACAACGGCCAAACCTGAATAGCCACTTGGCTCTGCATCTGGGGCCGGAGCTCTGTGGGTGGGGCAGAGGGACAGGGCTGGAGCTCCCTGGCTGCCGCTGGGGCTAGAGTTCCCCAGGTGCTAGAGCCAGAATGCAGCTGGAGCTCTGCAGACAGGAACAGGGACAGAGATCCCTGGCTGCTGCTGGGATTGGAGCTTCCTGGTTGGGGCTGAAGGTCCACAGCTGCAGCAGGGATTCCACTGGGGCCAGGGAGCCATGCCATCCATCCTCCGCACCTCCCCCCTCACCTCCCACACTCTGTGCTCCCAGCTGAGTCGCTGGTGCCCCTTCCAGCGCTCCTACCCTATCGCCAGATCTCCTTTTTCCTGGGCTCTGTGGTCTAGGAACATCCATGGTCCATGCCCAATCACGGATGTTGCCAGACCAGGGAGTTCTGGTTAAGGGAGGTACAACCTGTACTTTGCAGCAGAATCTCTTGTACTTGTAATGAGCAGCCTCTGTTGGTAGCACTCAGACAACCAACATCCACTTTGTCAATACTGGGTATGGGTGAAGATTCTCACCTTCTTTATTGTACCTGGACTGCCTTGTGGTGTTACAGAAGCCTAGAGACACATTTTAAGGAGATGTTAGCTAGAATTGTCCTGAAGATATCCATAACACCGTGACTGTACCCTATCTGATTTTGCATCTCTCTCTAGGAATCAAGAGAATTGGCACAAATGTATATACACGACTTTGATCTCCTACTATGAGGAAGGTATCTTGCAATGACTGAGGGGGCTCATGCCTTCCTAAAACAAAAGGTTGGCCATTACTTATGGTCTTTGGTTACAAACAAGTCTATAATAGGTTTTCCCATTATGCTGGTTTAAGGACAGAGCTGTTCACAGACCAATTGTTAATCTGCTCATTATTCTCGTATGTTTATGTGAAGAGTCACATTCTCTTGAGACCGAGCCAGTACATGGATGTGTGCCCCAACGTGCACTTGATACATCTGTAACAAAAATCTTTCAAGATACATCAGAATTGGGAACATTTCAGAGAAAGGCAATAAAAATGGATAGAAAGCATGGAAAAGCTTCAATGTGAGGAGAGATTAAAAAAACTGGGAGTGTTCAATTAAGAGGAGAGATGCCTGGAGGGGTATAACAGAGGACTATAAAAGGACTATAAAATTAGCAAGGATGAGTAGGAATAGTGTTCCTAGCCTCTGTTTCTCTGGAGAAGGGTGACAGAGGAGAGATCATGTGAGAATAATCTGTTGTGTTCCCTCCCTCTGGGGCATCTGGTATCAGCCACTGTTGGCAGACAGGATACAGGGCTAGATGGACTTTTGGTCTGACCCAGCCTGGCTGTTCTTATGCAGCTATCCCAGAACAAGCCTCCTCTTGTCAACTAATCATGTAGTCTATACAAATTTTATCGACTACACAACTAGCATAATACCCATTCCTTACCATCCTTATTCATAACACCAGAACCAGCAAAGAAATGAATAGGCAGGGGGTCTGAAAACCAAATGTAAAGAAATACTTCTTCACACAACACACAGCCAACCTGTGGAACTCACTTCCAGAGGAAGCTGTGAAGGTCAGAAGTATAACTTAAATTAGGCAAGTTTATGGAGGATAGGTCCAACAATGGCTATTAGCTAAGATGATTAGGGACACAATCTCATGTTTTGTATGTCCCTAAACTTCTGCTAGAACCTGGGACTGGACAATGGGGGAGAGATCACTTGTTAAAATTGTCCCGTTCTGTTTGTTCCCTCTGAAGCATCTGGCAACAGCCATTGTTGAAGACAGGATACTAGTTTAGATGGACTACTGGCTATATTTTTAGGTTTTCCTATAAATTCTATTATCTATGATGGGCTCAGAGTCCATTTCCCAAACTGCATCAAGAATTTCAGCTTTTTGCATGGGTAAGTCAAGGTTGTGGCAACTTCCTGAGGAGAACGACCATTGATCAGTCATGTGAAATTGGGACAGATGTGAATATCACCTCAGATATGTCACCACCACAGGACAGGCATTTTGTAAAGGTTCTTGGTTCTGTGCTGAGACTGGTATCACTTTGTACTGGCAGAGACAGAATCCCACTGTAAATTGCAGGTATTTTTCTGCAGGTGGGATGGATGATGACATGGTATTATGCATCTTCTAGACAGCCATGAAACAATCTTAAGCCTGAAGGTCAGAGATGATGGAGGCCAAAGTTACTACCCTGAATCTGAGATGGCATATATATTTGTTCAGTTTTCTCAGGTCTAGAATAGGACAAAATCTCCCGGTTTTTTTGGGATAAGAAAATATCAGGATTAGAAGCCTCTTCCTCTATACTCCAGAGGCACTTCTTCTATTCCTTCACTTATTTGAGCTGATTCTCAAGAGAAAAATCCTGAAGAACAGGGAATGGGGGCAGCATGGAGTGAGGATCAAAACTGGATGACTTCCAGCACCCACCTGTCACTTTCTTTCATCAGGCGTTGTCTATGGAAAGAAAGGTGATGCACAAAAGGTAGGGTTTAGAGATGGCTCCTTAGTGTTCAGGTGTGGCCATGAACTTGTGTAAAACTTGCTCCCTGAAAGCCAGTACAGTGGGACAACAGTTGAGGAAGGTACCCCTCTAAGAAAGCCTCTGCTTCTTCCTAAGCAGAAGTTCAGAAAAATCTTAATTGGTGTTATGTGTCTTCTGCCTTGTTTGCCCCAGGACCCAACTGTCTTACAGTTTGTGGTACATGCCTATGAAGTAGAATGTGGCCCTGGAATGTCTGAGGGTGTGTCATCCATATGAGTGGTAAATAGTTCTGTGCTCTTGAGGATAAATCTTCAATTGTACTTCTGCTGGAACACGAAACTCTGTAAAGTTACAAAAGTGGCCACAGATCTAGCTGAAGCATTGTATGCATCCATGGCTGCCACAATAATGTCTTCAAATTCTACTCTGCAGTCTTATATTCTCCTTCACAGCTAATCTTCCCACTACTCCAAACTGTATCTTGCAAATAAGGCCTCCTAACTGACAATTCACAACTGCAGTGATGCGGATGAACTATCCTTTATTCCAAATAAGTAAGGGGTGCTTGTAATCTACTTAGTCTGCTCATGAGTCAGACACAACCAACAAAGGATGGTAGTGAAAAAACACAGAATACAAGTGGATAGTGTTAACAAATTTTATAACTTCTCACAGCCACATGCTGGATATTATGTTTTCCAAAAACACTTAGATTGATCAGACCATTTGTAAATAGCATGAAGAGAAGGAAAGTGGAACTCTGACTCTGAACAGTAGCATTGTTTGCAGCTCTGAACATGCAATATCAAAATGAATACTTGCCAGATGAAGTCTGCCCCCCTCGTAGTCATGTTTGCAGAGGTCAAAGTCTTCTGTTCCGGAATCTTAGCTATTTCCTGAGGAGCTCAGATTTCTTTGCTGAAACAATATCTGTGCAGAACACTACTGTGAAATGACTGAGGCTGGTTATATTTTCTTCTCTGAGCAAGAGTATAGATTCAAAAAGAATAAAGGCTCACTCTGGAAAGTTAAGTGAATTAAGTGACTCAGCTGTTCTCTCACTGAATAGTTTTGCTGTCTCAAACGAGAGTGTTTGGACCTCTTTTGGATGGAGCCAGGATACATGAAGCAGGATACCCATTGAGATGGCTTGGCGAAAAGACGACCCTCAAAGATTAACTGAAATTGTTCTATGCTCTTATGGCAGTTGCTTAGTTGTTATAATTTATGAAGCTGTATTTTGCCATAAGAGCTTGGTAGTTTGCTACTTTGAATTGCATGCTGATGGATAAGTAAGTCTTACGACCAGAGAGCACCAAGTGATTTTTATTTTTCCTCACATGATGTTGTTTTAGAAAGCTGCTGGTTACGTTCACTTGCTACATCACCACTAATGATACTGGGTACTCAGATCCTTGTGACAATTTCATGTGAGCTCTTTTACATGCTGGAGCTAAAGTTAGAGATTACCAGAGGATCTTAGCTGACTCCAGCAGAGCATCACTAATGAGCAGGCCTACTCCCCATGTGGCTGAGTATAGAACCTCCATGAAACTGTGGAGAATCTTGGATTTCTTCCAAGAGGATCTGTGGTGATCCAGCTACTTGTTGCATCAAGTCTTTCCTTACAACGCCAGCATATAATGGTATGAAGGTATTACCAACTCAACAAGCAAGGAAGATATGCTTGCTGTTACTACGGCTCCCTCTTCACTACACTGTTTCTCCTCAAATGGCTGTTGAGACTGATGCAGGGGATCTGAAGGTAGAGCTGGCTGCCTCCACAGATTTACTCTTTCACAACCCCTGGTCATTCTGAGATAATGCTCCTTATAGGAGTCTCATGAGTTCCAGAACAGTCTGATGTACCCTTTATGGGTACGGCTGAGGACACCAACATCATTTGAAGGAGGTATTATGTATCTGGCATATCTAGATTTTGTATGTCCCCTGTCAGTGTAACTCTGAGGAGGAAGCTGTGGGATGGTAATCTGGTGAGGTTTCCACATTCAAGTGAGAATCTGATGAACAATGAACATCTGGTTCAAATGGGAGAGCCAAAGACGGCAGAGTGATTAGAGACAGAACTCTAGACCCAGACAGTAATGCAGAATAAGATGGTACTGGAAAAAATCTGGTATTTAGTACCAAAACATTCATATCCCTTGCTAGCAAGGATAACACTGGTACTTCTGCAATTATTAAGTCTTTAGGAAACATAAGTCTACTTAGTATAACTGACAAAAGTGGAGAAGGCAACTTGGAAACTATTCCCCAATGAGCCATTATCTGTACCAGAAGAGTCACAGACTGACATGATACCAAATGGCTCTTCACAGCCAAATGGCTCATCAGCACTGCAAACTATTTAGAGAAGTTACAGATAGCACCAACTTACTTACTATACACCGCAGACACACTCAGTACTGTAGGCTTAGTACAGGCAGCGAGTCTACTCTTTGTCAAATGTTTACTCAGTACTAAGCTAATAAGACCAGGCTTCAATGTCAGTGACATGTCAACCTATGGATGTAGCATTTGGCACTGAAGTAGTGATTTTTCCCGATCAGTAATTAAGCACCACTACTCAAATCTCCTAGAGCCTCAGCAGTGCCCTCATCAGGACATGACATCTCTACAGAAGTGACTCCCTCAGGCAATTTCACCCTTATTGTCCTCTTTTGCCTGAGACCATCTTGGTTGTCACCTGTGTTTAATGAGGTGTTGTAATACCACTTTCAAGAGGATCTCCTTGCACCATCCTACCAGTTGCATGGGTCCTGGGAGTCACAGAAATAAAACTTGATGAGGTACTCTGAATTTCTGCATTCCTTTATACAAATGAGGTCAAAGGCCCTGGACCCAAAGAAGCCCAAACAGATGAATCTATGAGATATTTGTAATTTGGTTGCGCTGATCTTTTTAGTTATCCTCCCAAATGATCTATAATATTCAATTTGGAAGAATATGAACTTCTACTGAACAATAGAGAAAACGCATGTGTGGTTGTCATTCAAGAGAATATATCCCTGCAGGCATCACATGAGTTAAAAGCGAGGGGATTTAGGCATTCCAGTCAAGCAGACAGTAGACCTAAAAAATTAAACCCCCCTTCTGACTAAAGAAGTGAAAAGAGATGGGGGAAATCCCTATATCCCAAGAAAAATGTCTCTAAAGCTATTTACACTAACTATACAAACAAAATGAATCATTACGCTAAACCAACACCACCACCTATTTATCTAAGCATTTACCATGTATATCTAGTGTCCTGCAGTTCCACTTACGCCTTTGTTTCAAGCCTACATGGTGAGGCACTGCCCTATATACCCTCAGTTAGGGGTATAAGGCTAGTCAGACTATATGTACGGACCAGACACTGCTGGCAAAAATCTCCAAAAGCACATGTACCCCTGAAATGGAGTACCCATATTGTAAGGGACCCGGGCACAGGTGGACTGGTCCTCGTAGTCACAGCTGAGCTGAGGTCTGCACACGAGCGATGGTAGTTGCCACCCAGGAGTTAGAGGAATTGCAAGAGTCAGGTCCCATAAACAAGAGTCGGGCTGGAGTTTGAGACCAGAGATCAGAGGCAGTATCAGAATCTGGAGGCAGGAATGAGGGTTACAGGCTGGGATCAGAAACTGGAGATCAAGCAAACTCTGGCACTGCAGCAGACTGAAATCTGTGCCATTAGCCAGGCAACCTTCTGAGGCAACTCCTAGGATTAAAGAGGGTACTTTGCCAATTGAGGGCTACACAAGGTATGGCATCACTCTGGATCTCTTGGGCGGTACTTCCTGCAATACCTACTCTCCACAGTGCCCCCCAGCTGTACCTCTTCATGGCCTCCTTGTGGCATTGTGAGAATATCAGCTGTCCTAGGCTCTGCAGACCCAGGTTCTAGTCTCTGAATCCTTACACCCAGCTACAATCACTCTGAGAAGTCATAAGAGACTGGTGCTTATGTTCTGCTCTTTATACCGACATGCGTAATACAGGCACAGCATCAGGCCTGGCCCTAGGGCAAGGTGAGCAAGGCAAATGCCTTGGGCCCTGTGCTTTCAAAGCCCTGCACTGCTGAGTATTCACCATCCACTGGCTGCGCCTGGGGCTACGCTCCCAGCCTCCTGCCGTGGGCCCCGCACAGCATAATGGATGCTGCTATTCAAAAGATTCCAACTGTGGTGCATGGACACAGACCCATACTTAAAGAACACCACTTGGTTTTGTTTGGCCTTCTGAAGAAAAAAAAAAAAAAGTTCACCAATTGCACCTCCTAACAATTTTTGCTATAACTTTGATAATTACATACAAAGAACATCACAGTATAAAAGTATGGCAATAGTCAGTTTATATAAATGTTTCATTACCCTACAGTTTGTATATCCAATGATAAGACTAACAGAGTTTACCATGCGTACAGGAGATCCTCGCAATTTGCTGAATTGCTATTCACGGTTTCATGTATTTGCGGGTGTCTACTGACCCAGACTGGGTTGGGGTGTGGCTGCCCCTGCAGTTAGTTCCCTGTGGCTTCCAGGAGCCACGGTGAATGAGTTTGAGAGCCACAGAGAGCTCATTGTGGGGGGGCCAGGAGCCACAGCCCCCAGTATTCACTGATTTTGCCATTCGTGGTGGTGCCAGAAACGCATCCATTGTGAATGGCATTTCCTGTATTTCACAAACCTAACTTTGAGTCATGACAATTACAAACACTTAAAAACACACACATTTTTTACTATATGTATTAGATTATGCAATACATTATATATAACTAGCAAAGCCCATGTTGACAGAGCTCAACAATGAATGTTGTGAATCAGAGTTAAGGTTTGTTAAGGTTGGGAAATTTTAGGCATGAGAACAACCATTATATTAATATACAAAATGTATTCAGAGTAAATAATTTATACATACTGCCTTGGCTGTTTCTTTCCATGTTTAACAGTTCATTTTTAATGCTACATGTGTTATATGTATAGGGCAACTTAAAATACAAGTTAACTAACTTTGGGGTCTCCGTGATCATCCCTTTCCCCCCCTTTTCTCTCCTCCTGCTTTCTCCTAAAATGACTTGATCTTCTTTACTCATCCCATTTGCTATACCCTTGATCCCCATAATAAGAAAATTAATAAAAACACTTTAATTTTTAAAAATCCACATAAAATTAGTATGTAACCATCACAACTCTGACTGCTTTGCATATGTTGCATCCCTTGCCTCTACTCTTTAGATTTTTTCTTTTTAGACTTTAATCGGTTCAGGGCAGAAACTGCATGTTCCTATTAACATTACAGTAGATTCTGCTTACTAGCAACTTCTTGGCTCCCAGCAAGAAGCAGCTTTTATCTGGAGGCCACCAATATGTGAGAAGCAGGTTTGCAGGGCTGCAGCCACAGAAGAAAATGCTGAGATGTGCCCGGTATCTCTCTCTGTAACCTCACAAACCTGTCTTCAGTTGCTGAGCAGCACTTCTCAGTTCTTCCTTTATGGAGTGCAATCACACAAGCTGTGGGGATGCAGCCAGGGAAAGCAGCTTGGAGACTGGGACCCTCGGGCCAGGGTAGGGTGCAGCCCAGAGATTACAAAGGTATCGTGCAGTACTGCAGGCCCACACCATCCTCACTCAAGGGAAGCCTCCAGTGACAAGGGTGCGGTTCTAGTTCTCCCACCCTGCTGCTGCTGTGCCCACAGCCTTCCCTCCCAGCTGCACTTAGGTGTGCAGTGTAGCAGACAAGAAAGGCAAGTCAATCAAGATGTCAATATCCAAACACCTTTAAAGTAAATAGGACTGGACTGATTCCAAATATCAAGATTGCTATTAAGCAGCACCAAATATATTGCTTACTCATGTTAGTGGTTCCTTCTCTGTACCAACATGCCTGGGCAGAGTTGGAAACTAAACTCTCTTGAGCTCAAGTTCTGTGTCTTAATTACAGATATTAAAAGAACCACAACCACAACTGAGGAGCTGGAATACTACTGCAATAAACACACAATATTGTATGAGAATTTCCTACATTAAAAGACAAAGAACCTCTACCAGGAGTTCGCTATTTACAAAAGCAAATGACTGTAGCCAACAGAAGTGATTCAGAATTTAAAACAAGTCAATAAATGTTTAACTAGCTGAAATAAAAGGCATTTTACTTCTAGAAACACAAACATTTAAGGAGACCAAAAGGAAGAGTTTCCTTAATACCAGAACTACCCTTGTTAGGAACATCAAAGGATACTGAGAGCTAAGTCAGCAGCATCTTCTACCTCCCCAGATTAAGGAAACTCTGAAGGATGGTATAAACTAAGGGAGGGAAAAAGGTGCCAACCAGGTAGCTCAAAAACTCGAGGGAACTCTGCAGGGGTTTTTTAAGAGAAAATCAGAAACTTGCTTAAAAGCTAAGCTAGTTATGGGCTTCAGTAATATGTATGCTTTAATCACTCTAGCTATTTAGGTGCATAAAACTATACGTTAATCATTACAGCAGCTTCAAGCACAGTGATCCAATCAGCAACAATGAACAACACACAGAACTTTATTATTTCAAAGTCAATCTCCTAAAACTCTGTTACACAGAAGTGTGTTTAAAATCCACGTGTGAATTTGTGGGTTTGGAAATTATTCTGTTTGAGAAAGAGGTAGATTAAGAAAGAACTCAGAAAAGGAGTAATTTGACTATTTCAAAACTCCAGGTTGAACCTCTCTAGTCAAACACCCCCAGTATCTGACTGGTACCGAACCAGGGAATTTGCTAAACCATGCGACACACCAATATTGTCTAGCAGCATTACCAACACTTCTACTGCTTACTGGGTTCTTAGAAGACATTTAGGGGTAAATTAGAGCTACGTAATAGCACAGAACAATGGGAGCTAGGACTGATGGCTGTAAACAAACTTTATGGACCCGCAGAAAGCTTGGCCACACTAATAAGTGGACATCTGGCTACGTAAAATCATGCTGAACCATGGATGTTGCTGGACCAGAGTGTGCTGGACTAGAGAGGTTCAACCTGAATTTTTGAATCTCAATGAAACATTATCCTTCTGCCTATAAGGGGGACAAAGTATTTCATAAGATTAGCTTGTTCCAATTAAAAATTGGCGGTGAAGGGTATAAAAAATGTAAGAGATACAAATGATTACTATAGCCTGAGACACAGACTGAAAGTGACATCTTACCACACAAGTTTAAATATTTCCTTTTTAAATTTGGTCTACTGAGAGCAGAATCCTACAAATAAATATGTTGTTACCTTTTCTCCTATTGACAATCAATATTCTGCTTTGCCTGTATCTTTCTAAGATTGTGTTACAGAGGTTCAATCACCTCTTGGCATGTGTTTGAAATTAAGAAAACCTTTCCATATATAAACTGGGATTTTCTCAAATGAAATGAATCACTGGCAACTACAAATTTGAAAATGTGTATGGCTGATTAATGTCAGCACTAGCACTCATGTTTTGACTGCATTACCAAACAGCCCCTGTAACACACCTGCTTACAAAAAAGTGTAGTTTTTAAATTATTTGGTTTATGAGCAAATTATTATACCTAAAGCTGAAGCAAACTACAGTGTAGAAAAAAAATAAATTTCATGGGTCAACATTTGAAAGCTAAAAAGAAAGACAAAACTAAATACCACAAAAATATTACTAGACTGAGTATTCTCGAAAAGCACAGTGAAAAATAGGGGAAGTTGACATATGCATTTAATATTTCTGTGAAAATTATTTTAATCTTTGTGAGAGAAAGAGAAATTTCTTACACTCAAGCCTCAGCATAATACACACCAGGACCAAAAAATGACAGGCTACTCGCGAAAAGTCAAGCAGTAACCTGACTATATTGTTTTTCATGTCAGTTCTCCAACTATAAACCTCCAATCTTACTCACCGATGCCTATCATTTATATACATGAAACATTTAGGGGAAATAAATATAGTAGGAAAAAAAGATAATAAATTAATTGATTTAAAGGACCCATAAAATCTGCCACTTTTGTTCTGATGGAATATTACAATTTTATCTCAGTTACATTAATGAAAGACTAATAATTCCTCTCATTTTTGATTTTGCTGAAAATGTGCATAAGATTATGGAGTTCTGAAGAGAAAAATGGTGGCTATAGTACATACATTCTGGTGGAAGTCTGTTCTTCCTAAAAGCAAGTCTTTCAGTTTTCTTTCTGCTTTCTGCCAAACTAAACAGGACTCCGTAAACATACTGACGAACTGGCCTATAAAGCAGAGCAGCAGGCGGCAGGTCTTTGTTGGCTTCGTCTTCAATAGAAACAGCAATTTTGATTTCACCCTTTGCATGGAAGAAAGCAGAATAATATTGCATATATATATATTTCTATATAAATTTTCCATTCAATATTTAAAAAAATCAGTATGCTAACACAATCCTGCTTTTAAACAATTTTACTCATAATTATTTAATCATTGCACAAGATATATTTGAAGAACAGATGCCAAGAGTTAAACTAAAATTTAGGGACTACTTTCAAAAGTACGCAAGTGACTTAGCAACAAGCCTCACAGTTATATTCCTCTAAATATTTTACAGGCTTTGAAAATCTTCCCTGTAGTTCCCCCCCAACTAAAATAAGTTTTGTGCTAGTCACTGACACAACACACAATTATGCATGTGATGCAAGCCGTTTAAATATCCAGGCACTACATTATTATTATAGCGATCTTGCAAAAATATTCAAAATTGAGTATTTTTACCAGTAACAAAACAATTAGGGATATGATTCCTCTAGTTTTTTTAATGATCCTAAATACGAGCCAAAGACTTAATAAAGGAAAGTCAGATACGACAGTATTCAAGAAATCAGTAAAAGCTGCTTTATAATAAAGTCAGAAGTATATTAAAGTATAAAAGCTCTGTCAGGGCTTCCTGGGGACAGGGCTCCTCAGTGATGGAGTTTGCTGGTTCCAACAGTGGAGCTCCCCACCGCTGGACTCCCCTTTGGCTCACACTCCCAGGTGCTGTGGCTCTCTGGTCTGTTGGGGTATGTCTACACTACCCCTCTAGTTCGAACTAGCGGGGTAATGTAGGCATACCGCACTTGCAAATGAAGCCCGGGATTTGAATTTCCCGGGCTTCATTTGCATAAGCGGGGAGCCGCCATTTTTAAATCCCCACTGGTTCGAACCCCGTGCAGCACGGCTACACGGGGCACAAACTAGGGGCTTCCTAGTTCAAACTACTGTTACTCCTCGTGGAATGAGGAGTAACGGTAGTTCGAACTAGGAAGCCTAGTTCGAACTACCTAGTTCGTGCCCCGTGTAGCCGCGCTGCACGGGGTTCGAACCAGCGGGGATTTAAAAATGGCGGCTCCCCGCTTATGCAAATGAAGCCCGGGAAATTCAAATCCCGGGCTTCATTTGCAAGTGCGGTATGCCTACATTACCCCGCTAGTTCGAACTAGAGGGGTAGTGTAGACATACCCTCGCAGATTTAAGAGGTTCACGCTGTAGAAGTAAAGCTATTTAGCTATCTATTGAATGTTTTGCATGATTTATATTAAGGTTTAAATACTAAACACTAAGTGAACAATTTAATCTAAAACACTGTATAAACCAAAAAGATACATAAGGTGTATACACAATAATTTTAAAATAAAGTGTGTAGCTTACTTTTATGTTCACCATGAATAAGGTTTTATACAATTACATAAATATAGAGCTTCTTGTAGACCAACATTTTTAGGAAAAGGCATCATTGAAGGCCAGGACTGATAGAGTTATAATCCCAACTATAATCCCTGGTAGTACTAACTTGAGGCAGGTTGTTTAATCTCTCAGTCTCACTCTCAACATAAAAGACCATAAGAACAGCCATACTGGGTCACACCAAAGACATCTAGCCCAGTATCCTGTCTTCTGATAGTGGCCAATGCTAAGTGCCCCAGGGGGAAATGAAACAATACTGGTAACCATCAAGTGATCCATTCCCCGTTGCCCATTCCCAACTTCTGACAAAACAGAAGCTAGGGACACCATTCTTACCCATCCTGGCTGATAGCCACCGATAGACCTAAACTCCATGAATTTATCTAGTTCTTTTTTGAACTCTGTTATAATCTTGGCCTTCACACCATCCTCTAGCAAAGAGTTCCACAGGTTAACTGTGCATCGAATGAAGAAGCACTATTCATGAAGTGCTACCTATTCATTTAATTTAGTGACACCTAGTTCTTGTGTTATGGGAAGGAGTAAATTACTCTTCTTTACTCACTTTCTCCACACCAATCATGATTTTATAGATCTCTATCATATCTGAAAATCTAAATACACTATATCTACAGGATCCCCCTTGTCCACATGCATGTTGACCCACTGAAAGAATACTATTAAATTGGTGAGGCATTGCTTCCCTTCACAGAAACCATGTGGACTTTTCCCCCAAACAAATTACAGGCAGTCCCCGGGTTACGTACAAGATAGGGACTGTAGGTTTGTTCTTAAGTTGAATCTGTATGTAAGTCAGAACTGGCGTCCAGATTCAGCCGCTACTGAAACTGACCGCCAGTTCTGACTTACATACAGATTCAACTTAAGAACCCCAAGCTTCCCCAAGTCAGCTGCTGCTGAAACTGATCAGCAGCTGATTCCAGGAAGCCTGGGGCAGAGCAACTCTGCCTGGGGCTTCCTGTAGTCAGCGCTGGTCAGTTTCAGCAGCGGCTGACTTGGGGATGCCTGGGGCAGAGCAGCTGGGGTGCTGCTGGGTTGCTCCAGTAGCACCGCTCCTCGGCGCTACTGGACCAACCCGGCAGCACCCCAGCTGCTCTGCCCCAGGCGTCCTGATTCAGCCACTGCTGAAACTGACCAGCAGCGGCTGAATCAGGACCTGGGGCAGAGCAGCTGGGGTGCTGCCGGGTTGGTCCAGTAGTGCCCAGAGCGGCGCTGCAGGACCAATCGGCAGCGCCCCAGCTGCTCTGCTCCAGGGTCCAAAACAAAAGCCTGGTCTGCTGGGGGGGGGGAGCACACTAGCCGCGCCCCCCCCCCCCAGCAGACCAGGGACATGGGGAGCAGAGCCGCAGCGGCAGCGGGGTGCCGCGCCTCTGAGGCTTTGCTCTGGCAAAGTCTCAGAGGCGCGGGACCCCGCCGCGGCTGCGGCTTCAGTCCCGGTGCCTGTGGTCTGCTGGGGACGGTCCCCAGCAGACCACAGGCACCGGGACTGAAGCCGCAGCAGCGGCGGGTTCCCGCGCTTCTGAGGCTTTGCTCTGGCAAAGCCTCAGAAGCGCGGGAACCCGCCCGGTGCCCCTGGTCTGCTGGAGATGGTCTCCAGCAGACATGGGGCAGCGGAGCAGCTTACGATCGGGGCTTTCTCGCCCCGGAGCTCGCAGGTAGCAATCCGCTACCTCGACCTCCGGGGCGAGAAAGCCCCGTTCGTAAGTGCGGATCTGACATAAGTCGGATCCGCGTAAGTCGGGGACTGCCTGTATGTTCATGTGTGTGTCTTACAATTCTGTTCTTTACTATAGTTTTAACCAGTTTGCCGGGTACAGAAGTTAGACTTACCAGCCTGTAATTGCCAGGATCACCTCCAGAGCCCTTTTTTAAAAATTAGCATCACATTAACTATCCTCCAGTCATTTGGTACAGAAGCTGACTTAAAGGATAGGTTACAAATCACAGCAATTCTGCAATTTCAAATATGAGTTCTTCCAGAACTCTTGGGTGAATGCCATCTGATCCTGGAGACTTTACTGTTTAGTTTATCCATGTATTCCAAAATCTCCTCTAACGACACCTCAATGAGGGACAGTTCCTCAGATATAGCATGTAAAAATAATGGCTCATATTTAGGAATTTCCCTCACATTGTCAGTTGTGGAGACCGCTACAAAGAATTCATTTAGTTTCTCTGCAATTACTTTATCATCTCTGAGTGCCCCTTTAACGTCTTGATCATCCAGTGGTCCCTGATTGTTTAGCAGTCTTCCTGCATCGGGGGAGGGGGAAGGGGAGAGAGAGTGTGTGAGTGAGAGAGAGAGAGAGAGCATGCGCGCGTGGGGCTAGCTGTTGTTCAAATTGGGGGGGGGAGCCTTTCTAATTATATTTCTACAGTTCATGTGCCAGATTTTTATGTGCCTTTATATTTTCCTCAAGAATTTAACTTCCACTTTTTAAAATTATGCCTCTATCTCTCACTGCTTCTTTTACATTTCAGCTCCCCATTAAAGACCGCCATGGCGTGGAGTCTTCATGGAGTAATGAACAAATTAATAAATGCCCATTATTAAGATACTGTATGCCAAATATCTCAATGCTATCTCGTATGTAAAGTCATTTCAGCTCAATAAGCAACTGTAAAAAGTCCATTCTACCTTTTAGTTTCATTTGACATCAGTGCCCTAATAAAGATTTTCTGTGTGGCTAACTGCATAATAGAATGACTTGATTAGTGGGAAGCTAGAAAATCACAAAGTACAATAATTTCTTGGGATACATCCTACAAGCCACTAATTGGCCATATCTGATGTTTTCTAAAATATGCTCTTTTCTCCCGTTTAAAAAACTGCCGAATCATCAGTTTGCCATTCTGATTCTTTGAGCACTGTATCTTGCTGGACACTCATTCATCTGCCTCCCCTCAAGAGTTTGGTAGTTTTTGAAAGAAAGGAATATGTTCTGGGTTCAGCCTCAATTGCTTAATTCATTTGCCTATTTCTGAGCTTTGATGTTGGTCACTTTGAAGAATGATGTTTGCAATCTTTGTGTAATTAGAAGATCAGAGCAAAGCACTTACTTTCTGCACTTATAAGATATGGGAGCTAGCGATGCAAGCGACTACTCGACTAGTTGACTATCCGATAAGAATAAGCTTATCAGACAGTCGGCTACTGATGTGACTAGTCACTCCCCCCCCCCCCCTTGCTGTCTCCTTGAGAGGCAGCAAGGGGGGGGGGGAGCCGGCAAGCCGATTCCCCCCAGTACCCTCTCTGTGGGGGGCAGGAGAGGTAGAGGCACAGCAGAGACAGAGAAGTGGGGACTGAAGCACTCTCTGCTAGGGCCGCTTTTGCTGTGATTCTGCTTTAGAAATGTACAAGAACCCCAGCAGGGCTCTTGTACATTTCAAAGGTTGAGGTGCCACAGGGAGTGTGGAGCCAGGGGGCAAGTCCCCGCTGGCTCCACACTCCCTACGGGATTTCTGCTTTTGAAATGTACAAGAACCCCGCTGGGGCTCTTGTACATTTCAAAGGCTCAGGTGCCACAGGGAGCATGGGGCCAGTCCCCCACTGGCCCCAAACTCTCTGCGGGGCTTCCGCTTTTGAACTGTAGCAACTGTCTCCCGGCAGTGCTCTTGCTACAGTTCAGAGGCAGAGGCACCCTTGTAGACTAACTGAATAGTCGATGGAAATCCCATCAACTAGTCTATTAGTGAATTAATCTAAATTTAACATCCCCAATGGAGACAATGTTCTGGAACCCCTATCATACCTATTGTTAGCCCATGCTAAGAGTAGGGAAGAGCATACGTGCCAGACTACATGCTTATTGAGACTAAAAGCCTTACATTTTGGGGAGTTTTCTGTGACAAACGCTGCTTATATTTCCAGAGTGTTACAAGGGGAGTGGTTTTTCAATCAAGGCAGGTTTCTACTTTCAGACCATGTCCCAAACAAATTATCTATAGCAGCGTTTCCCAAATTATGGGCCGTGGCCCGGTAGCAGGCCTCAGCATGCATGGTGGCTGCTGGCAGGGCTGGCCTTAGGTGGTCAAATCAGGCCCCGCGCCCCTGAACCCGGAAGTGCTGGCGAGTTACAGAGCCGGGGGCCCTGCTCCACCAATATGTGGAACTGGGTCTCTCCCCTGGCTCTGCCTGGAGCAGACCCTGGCCCGTCCCTGCTGTGCGCGGCTCCTCCTCGCCAGCTGCTGCTGCCCATGTGCAGCGTTGCACGTGGGCGGGGAGGATGCCCGGGCGTGACGTGATGTCACAGCCCGGGATTTTAAAACTCTTTGGAGACACATTGCAGGGCTGCCTCCGGGTTCGGCCTCCAGGGCCTGAGCACAGCCTCCAGCCCCACAACGTGGAAGGCAGAAGGCAGGGAACGGGCTTGTGTGGCAGCGGGGGGGAGAGGGAGGGAGGAAGGAGAGGAGGCAGCAGCGGTGGGGAAGGGAAGGGGCTTGGGCGGGAGGGGCGAAAGGAGAAGGGGCTTGGGAGGGAAAGGCACCAAGGGACACAGTGCAGGAGAGACAAATGCCAGGGGGCCAAGTGCAGACAATGAGGGAAAGGGCAGGAGGGGAGGTGTCAGTGGGAGAGGGGGCAGGGTGATGCTGGGAGAGGAGAGTAGAGGGGAAGGGCATTGAGGGCTGGAGGGGGAGGTGCTGGGAGAAGGCTTGAAAGAAGGGGTGGGCATGAGAAAGGTGGGGATGGAGCAAGGCATGAGTGAGGGCACAGAGGGGCAGGAGGGGAATGGGGCAGAGAGTGGTGAGGATGTGGGTAACAGGGAAAAAGGGGGCAGGGACAGTAAGGGAAGGGGAAGGCACCAGGAGGGTGCAGGGCTAAAGGGGACTCTGGGGTGAAGCAGAAGGGCAGACACCTGCAGGGGAGGGACCAGCACCAGAGGAGAGAGGCAGGACAGGTGTATAGAGGGAGGTGTTAGAAGAGGGGTAGCTCACCTGATCAGAGTGGGGCTACTGGAGGAGTGGGCACAGGGGGGAGAGAAGGGCTGGTGGAGGGGGGCATTTCGCAGGAAGGCTGAGGGCAGCGAGAAGGGCAGGAGTCAGGACAGCAGAGGAGGGTGAGGGATTGGGGGGCAGCAGGCACCAGGGGAGCTGATGGAGCAAGGAGAGGAGACATGGCAGCAGAGAGAAAGGGGAAAGGGTTATAAAATATTTATTAATAACTTCGTATGCTGCCCACGGCCAGTTTGTTTGCGCCCAGCAGTGCAGTTTGGGTTTATGTGGGGATCAACACATGGCCGGCGAGTGGAAGCCGAAACAAAAAAGTAGTCAGTGTAATGATCTTCTGCAGATATGTGTTTTAGTAGTTACATTCCTGGACTGTCATTGCTCACGAGAAGTGCTGTCACATGGGTAGAAATTGGGTAAATATTGAATTTTATTAATATCAGCAGAACTGACTCAAATGGGGCCTGTGTGTTGTGTAGTCTTGCCTTAATCTTTGTATTCATGCCTGTCAGTGTGAGAGAAGCTATTTGTATAGATTTGCTTGCATATGCAACCACACTTAAGTTGAGGCCCTCAGCATCAGTGTGGCCCCTGGGGCTTCCAAAGTTGAGTTGCCCTAGCTCATCCCTGACAGGTGTCTATCTAACCTGGTCTTAAATATCTCCAGTGATGGAGATACCGCAATCTCATTAGGCCAGCGTTTCCCAAACTATGGGCCGTGGCCCAGTACCGGGGAGTGGGACTGACCCAGCCATATGTAGATCTCGCGGTGCTGCCCCACTCCCCCACCGCACAAAGCACAAGTTAGTCTGGCCCGGGGATCCTATTGTCTCCCCCCCCCCCACACCCCCCCCCCCCCCCCAAGTAGTTGCGAACTGTCTGGCTGGTAGACACACTCATGCAGTCTGAGCACATTTACCATCCAGGCAGTTAGAAACTACAAACTGATAGATCTAGTAATAATAAAACTTACCTAATGAGAAAATACCAGACATATTATATGTCTGGTATTTTCTCAGTTTGTTTTTTATGTGTTGGGGCTGCAAAAAGCAGTACTGAAAAAAAAGGGTTCCAACTAAAGTAAAAAGTTTGGGAAACCCTGGTCTAACCAGCTTTCTGTCTGTCTTACAGTCCATTTATCCAAACCATATTCCTTAACTTGCTGGCAAGAATATTGTGGGTGACCATATCAAGCTTTGCTAAAGCTGGAACTGGGAGTTTTGGGAGGATCAGAAACAACTTATTTGAATATTCATCATTTGATTAATGAATATGCAAATATACGTTACCAGTCCTCCAAAAGTTTGTGAATGGATTTACTGTTCCCCATGTCAAAAAGTTTAGGAACCCCTGATCTACACAGAATCCTATATCCCTCTGTTAGATTTGGGAGGGTGTAACAGAATAATGCTTAAATTATTTTACCAATCACCAACTTGTACTGAACAGTTTTCAATAAATCATCATCATGATGAATGCACAGCGGCAGGGCGTGTACAAACAGCTCATCCTATAAATATTACAATTGTTGAAAGCTTGTTTTGTTTTTCTTTTACTGTTAACAGTGTTTCCATAGTGAACAAGGCCACTGTTTCTGGCCATCTACATTGCTGCTAGCTAGCATATTTTTAAAGTTATGAAAAATAGTAGTGCCTGTGTGCTTGCTGTCAAAACCATTCTAGTGTCACAAAGGCTCATCTGTACATTTACTAGCAATACCAGTAGAAGTTAGGCTGAGGAATGCTGGAGTTATATTACTCTATGTCCACATATCAGCTGCAATGTCCTTGTCTGTGGAAATTAAAACTTACTCTGTTGTGTAGATGAATGTTTGATTCATTCATTCATAATTTAAAATGTCTGGATTTGTATTTAAATCAAAGATTCACACATCCCTACTTATGAATATATCATATCAGCAAGTGTTTGGGCACTGAAATTAAAAAAAAAAAAAAAAAAAAAAACCTCTTTCATTCCAAAACTGTGAAGTCACTTTTCCCCACCAGTTTTTGGGAGGTCATTTACACAAGGAGCATCTTAAATTAGTCCATACATGCTACCTTGTCTTTCAACTTTATCATTAGGGTAACTGTACTGAAACTGAAATCTGCTACATACAGAAAGATGAAGATCACCAGTCTGTCTTAGGTTTGCAGGGAAATAATACTGACATAACTATAAACTTTTTGAACCACAAAAGGTTGCAGTCTAAAAGAACAGGAATAAGTTAAATTTAGCAAAGTAGATTTTAATGCAAACTTTTCTCCGCTTACCACAAATTATACCACACCCAGAATTTAAAAGATGATTGGGTTTATTTTTACTGAGAGAGACATGGCAGATGAGGTAATATCTTTCAAGCTACATAGAGCTCTTCTTCAAGTCTGGGGGATGTAACCAGAATATCTAAGCTGAATACAAGTTGAGATAAATTATAACTATAAGGAGTTCACACACAAAATAGGAGACCACTTAAAATTAAGCAGACAATCAAGAGTTACCAGGCAAACAATTAACATTACTTTCTATCTGTTAAGAAATTTAAATTTTAACTAATCCTTATTTCTATTCTGTTCTGACAGAAGTCTGCACCACCAATTTCTGCAGGGTCACAGACTATTTTAATCAAGCACACAGAGAAATGTCACAAACACCAATGTGAACTGCACAAGTAGATCAACAGCATTCTAAATCCCTAGTAAAATTCCAACAGTCACCCCACTGTACCCTTCGCCCTTTAAAAAAAAATTAAATAGGCCTCTTAATGAATGGTTTTAATTTTCCTATTTTTCCCTTACAAAGTCTCAATTTAAGGTGTTAAAATCCCAATTTTCTCTACAGCATTACATATTATACAAACACATCAATGAGTATAAATATTCAATATTTTCTTTATATATACTCAGACATTCTACCCCCAGTTAAAGCTTTATTTTGTCCTTTGCTTTTGAATTACATTCCAGCTATAGTTCAAGCAGCAGCAACAGTCGTGAAGTCACATGGCAAGATAACCTACATAACACAGTATGTTTCCTCAACCCTCTTCCTCTCGCATTTTAGGTTTTCAACATGCTGCAGTTTGTTGTGATGACAAAATAACTGTTTTGTAGACATTGGAAGGGAAACGCAGGTGATTTCTGGAAACTGGGTAGGGGGTCCTTGAGGCTTTTGGTACCCATAAAGGTTTAAAAGCTGTGTTTGGTACTCTGGAAGTAGTCAAGGCTTTTGGTACTTAAAAGGGGATGAACTATACCCTCCCCTCCATTTAGGGGAGGGCAGAGGTGTTTTCAATTTAGAGGCGAAAGAGTAAATAATCTGTGGTAGCAACTAGCTGCATCTTTCCCCAATATTGGCCACTACATCCAACAATGACAAAGAAGTGGGCTGTGCCCACGAAAGAGCTCATGATACCATCTACATGTTTTGTTTAGTCTTTAAAGTGCTACCAGACTTTTTGTTGTTTTTTAATGACAAATGCATATATTAGTTAAGTGTTTCTGATAAAATGATCATTTAAATTGTCAAAAGACTTCAGCATTCACACCTCTCAGATCTTGGTTTTAGACTCTTGGGAAACTCAGAAAAAGACTGCAACCTTTTTCTGAAGCTGGTGTTCTTCGAGTTGTGTTTGCTCATGTCCATTCCACGCTAGGTATGTGCGCTCAGCTATCGTGGAATGAAATGAGCAAACACCTCATTTGTGTTTGAAAAAGAAGAAACATTGCATCAGTAACAGTTATGTTTTTAAGGTTTCCCCACAAACATGAGAGCTAGAGACAAATTTAGATTCTGGAAACCAATAATGAGATCAGTTAAAAACAATCTATTATTTCTAATAATAATATCGCAACACTTTACATGGCAATGCAATCATATTACACATATTTCTATGCACTGAAAAAACAGATCAGTCTTTAAATACTGATTATCCAACTATATTCAATGCAAGGGCCCCTAAGTTAATTTATTTCTGGAAGTGATTCCTCACAGGATAATTCTTCTACTGATGTTTAATTGCTTGGATATTTTTCTGCTATCTATTATCATATATTCAGATAGTATGTTTAAATACCACAATATCAAATATAGCATTTGATGTCACAATGAAATTAATAAGACATTTGTTCCCACCCACCTTTACTTGTGTCTTTTCCTTTATACAGATAAGAAAATTAAACGGAGAAAAAAATTTATCAATGCCATATTATGGTTGAGAACTGGAACACAATGAAATTAGGAAATACAAAACTAAATCTTGATGCAGGCACATTTAAATATGTCAATTCTCAATCATTATCAGCAAGATAGCTGTGTTAGTCTGTGTCTTTAAATACAACGAGTAGCCCTGTGGCACCATAGAGACTAACAAATATATGTAGTATCATGAACTTTCATGGGCAAAACCCACTTCTTCAGATGAGCTGGAGTGGGGGAAAAAAGAAAAATGGAATTTAACAGAAAAAGAAGGAAGAGAGAAAAAAATACATGTCAATTGTAGTGCTGGTGCTAATAAGGCCCACCAATTAGCCTCATTATCATCAGCACTAAAACTGACATACCATTTTTCCTCTACCTTCTTTTTCTGTTATAAATTCTGGATTCCCTTTTTTTCTTCCACTCCAGCTTATCTGAAGAAGTGGGTTTTGCCCATGAAAGTTCATATAATGTTAGTCTCTAAGGTGCCATAGGACTACTCGTTTTTAAATTCTTAATCACTGCACTGCATTAATGTCCATTTTGTGCAGAAATACATTGCTAAGCATACATTTGACAAAACAGAGTTCCGTGACAAAAAATAAGCTATGCAAAGATTAATAGAAGGTTTGGATACTCAAAATTATTAAATTTCTGGTTTGCCAATTTTGGGTCCTTCACAGTTAGACTTAGAACTTGCCTCTCCGTGGCCATCCCTTTTGTTGACCGCTACAAACAGGGATCCCTGGAGAGGGGGTAAGAAAAGAATTTGCACTCTTTGGCAAGTACAAAATGCTTTCACTCTGTGCACTTTGCTGTCAGGAAAGAAGGAAGCAGAGGATTATAACAGGGCCTTGTTCAGATCCAGTATGGCTTCATCAAGTGGCAGACACACTCTAGAGGGGCCCACTAGCATCAAAATGTCCAAGGGACTATGTGTTGTCTCCCTGACCATTTTCCCTTGGACCCCAAGTACAAGGCCACATGCTTTTAACAAGTCCTTGTATGCTTCATAGTCATCTTGTGAGGGGAGACACCCAATGTCAATATTGTCTTGTCCAGAGAGATAGTGGCGGCAGGTAAAACAGGCTGACAAGCCTCCACTGGTATGGCAGCACGCACAGGAACCTGCAAGGTTTCCTTCTGGGGCTCAGTGCCAAGCTCAGTACTAGAGTCTGGATCTGGAGCCTCTCTGTATGATACTGCTCGTGCCCTAACCTCCAAGGGCATCTTGAGGAAGTGTTGCGTAGTGGGGGATCCTGCAAGGGTTCCAAAAGGGGCATTAAATAGCTTCTGGTCCCCATGGACCAAGTAGTGGGAATTGGTGGAACAGAAATGACTGGGGGAGCACCAAGATAAGCTGTACTGATGAGGGGAGTAAGATTGCACCTCCGAGAATGACGAAATTCAATGGAGAGACCAGGGTGGTGCTATGCCTCTTGGTACGGAAGAAGGTCATCGAGGTTAGATCTTGAGGTGATCAAGAAGAGTTTTCCCCTAAGTAGCAGGCTCAGCACTGTAGGAGGTCCTAGTGATAATACTCTGCTGTTTGGAAGCACCAAAAGTACCGACTTTTGACCCACTGGAGCCATCAGTACCAGAAGAGTAGGATGAACCCTGGCCACCGTAAAAACCTACAGCAAACTGGCTGGAACACTGTCAGCCCTAAGGATGCAGCTCCTGTGCAGGCATCAGAGGAACTTGCTGCAGCACCAGAGTTCGATAATGCGGTGCCAGAGATGAAGAGCAGCCCAACGCAGATCTCGCTCTATTCCTGTCTCCTTCCACCTTTGGCATCAGGGCCATCTCTTTCCCAGTGTCAAAGCAGCAGCACCACAGGGACCAAGAGCCTGTGCAGCTCAGTGCTTCGTGGTTTGGGGGTGGGTCTTCAACCCCTGCAGATCTGACAGCAGTTTTCCCTATGAGCTTCCCCCCTACACGTGCGACTGCTCGAATGAGAGTTGCTCAAAGGGACAGACTTACCACAGGAGGTGGAGGGCTTGAAACCTGGCCACTGAAACATGTCTCCCCTCCCCCACAAGAAGCCAAGGATGCCACTAAGCACCGAGGTGTCTGAAACGAGTTAAATCCTAAAAACTACTAAACAACTAATTCCTAACTACGAAATTACAACACCCATTTAAACTAAACAATGGAGAAAATCACAAGGAGATGAAATGCCTGAGAAATAAAGGGTTCCAACAACTGTCACGGGTGGGAAGATGAAACTGAAGGGGAAGTGGGCTCAAAAGCAACCTTTATACTGAGGCTATGAGGGAAAGGCGCCAGAAAGGAGCCAATTTTACCTGTGGGGGAAAAATTCTAGCAGCTGTGCTCAGGGTATGCACATACCAACACTGGAATGGACATGTGAAAGCACCTGAAGAATAAAGAACTCCATGCAACGTTCTCAAGGAGATAGTCTCAGGTACCCTGATTAACAAGTAGTATCACTATGGGAGAGCTGGGCAGGAAGCAAGTAGCTACTTTTTCTTTTTTTCACATGGAGATTAGACTGTATCAGGTGAGTCCTGCAAATCCTCTTTATTTTCTCTTCAGTAGCTGAGGAAGTGAATTGTAGCTCACAAAAGCTTATGCCCGATACCCTAATAAACGTGTTTGTCTTTAAAGTGCCACTGGACTCCTTGTTGTTTGTTCAAACAAACTGAGTTACTGCATTTATGTCAGGCCAAAAAACTAACAAAGTGCATTGAAAGTGCAACGTCACAGACATCAATGAAGTCACTGCTGGATAACTAATTTCTTCAGTCAATGTTATTTATGCACAGAGACATCCCAGCCCCATTGGGCAAGGCACTGTGTAAACATAGCAAAGAAATAGGCTGTGTCTCAAACAGATCATGGAATACGCATCTGCTAATTAAATGATATTCTGGTTTTAAAGATATCGGTGAGAACAACACAATATAGTTAAAAATACAGTGACTGGACTTATTGCTGTCACAGTTGTTGTGGTTGGAATTACTGGTGGCATTAAACTGCTTTCAATAGGAGTATGAGAGGATGAGATCAAGTCAGAAGAATCAAGTTGTAGGACCTTTTCTGCCTGTATGTAGAGGGAGATTTGGACTGAATCCTGCCTTTTCCTAAATGTCCCTTAAGGTATGTCAGAATAGTGCACCTATTATTTCAAAAGCTATTTTGAAATAACAGGTGCGCTGTCAAGACGCAGAAAAAGCTATTTTGGGATACCTAAAGTATCCCGAAATAGCACAGCTGTCTGGACACACCCGGAGACACTGCTGATCTCTGATCATTTCTAAACACACAGCTTTGGGAAATCCCATTCAAACTACACTGATTCCACTGGTATTGACAGTCCCATCTACACGAGGCCAAATGTTGGAAAAAAAACCTTCTATCCGGTCAGATATTTAAGTATGGACACCTTCACAGAATCACTATTTCACAATACCTGAGGTTAGAGTCATACCTTGGTTAGGACATGAAAGATGTAGGGATACATTAATCCCTTCTTGTGCCTGTGTTCTGCCACTCTTAATACTTCAGGTGCTACAGGAGGTAATGGAGGGGTGGTAATATCCATATGGTTCCTGGTGGGCATTGACAACAGACATGGGATTTGTGGACTATTGGCTTGATTCCCTTTGACTTCGGCTGCCTGGCTTCCTGAAGAGGCAGTCGAGGAACCTTCTGCCTGTAATATATCATACAAAGATTTTATTGAGTATAAAGAAAAAACAAACTTATACTATAACAGAAAAAAGGCACAAATTCCTAAAGCTGCTATAACTGAAAGATTAAAGTTTGTTAACTATGTGCATTGACCGCTCTTTATGATTAATCAGTTTCAAAGTTTTGCAGATGTGAACATCCCTTCACACACAGAAAGGTATGCAGAGACCCAGACCATTTGAGGTAATTTGTGTGCTGTAGCCATCAGATTTTCTAAATACCAAAAGGGAAACAGACAAATCCTTATTTAAAAAATTAAGGATTTCTTATTTTAAAGAAGTCAAAGCACACTATTCAATAAGATGTTTTCTCAGAACATGGCTTTCAAAAAATTCAAGTGCACAACTGCCCCTTTTAAATAGAACTTAAGTTATTACCTTTGTTTGGTCTCCTGGGTCTCCATGTGCTTGCTTTTCCGATTGGGTTCTTGTTTTCTCCCAGCTCATTTTGTTCCCACTGACATGGCTGAACCAATGCACAAAAAAGAAAAACTACATTATTTATTGAAAAAATGTTAAGATGCATCTTAACTGTATTTATAATCAATGAGAATTTTTATCACTCAATGAGTACTCTAATTTTGAAAGACACAACAGAAATTAGAAATGCCAATATACACGAATGTCTAGAGAGCAGTGCAACATCCCCATAATTGTTAAATGTTGTTAATATCCGGATTGTAATTAAAAAAGAACCATAAGCTTCCTTTATAATGATCAAATGTTAATCATAGAATTGTAGGATGGGTGGGGACCATGAGAGGTCTTCCAGTCCAGTCCCCTGCACTGAAGGCAAGACTAAGTATTCTCTTGACCATCCTTAATAAGTGATTATCTAACCTGCTCTTAAAAACATCCAATGAATGAGATTCCACAATCAAGGCAACTCATTCCAGTTCTTAATTAACCACCTGATAGGTGGAGTAAGTTGTCAAGCACAAGATCACTGTCTGATCCAGGATCTAACTCATACCCAAATATCCTTGCCATGCCTCCTTTCCCACCCCTTCTCAGGCTCCACCCTACTCACTCTTTACTCCCTCCTTCCCTCATTCTCATTCACTTTCACCAGTCTGGGACACAGGATTAGGGTTCAGGGGAGTGTATGCTCCAATTTTGGGCCAAAGGGTTTGGATGAGGGGGGGCTCTGTGCTGAGTCTGGGACAGAGGGGTTAGATGCAGGAAAGGGTTCATAGTGCAGGCTCTAGAAATGAGTTTGGATGTAGAGGGCTCAGGGCCAGGGCAGGGTTTTGAGATGTGGGCTCCAGCCAAGCATCACTTACCTTGTACATCTCCTGGGCAGTGACACAGAGGGACTAATGAAGACTCGCCCCTGCCCTCGCCCTATTCCACTCCCAAAAGAGGCCAATATGTCCAACAGTGACTCCTGGGAAGGGAGGGACATGTGGCTCCTCACCCTGCCCCCTGTCCACAGGCACTGCTCTCTCAGTTCCCATTGGCCATGATTCCCCATTCTTGGTCACTGGGAGCTGCGGGGGCCGTGCCTGCTAGTAAGTATTAGGGATGTTAAATTTAGTTTAACCAACTAATCGACTAGTCAAGTATTTGAAAATAGGTAAGGAGTTACTGAATGATCTCATCCATTACTTACTTCACAGCACCTCCGTTGCCTTCATCATTGTCAGAGGAAGATGATGTAGAAGAGGCAGGAAAATATGTTGAATCCACATGATTTGGGCTCCCACTCTGAGCTGGATTTATTGGAGAGGATCGTTCATACAATGGAGTATGTTTTCCTTCATGAGGAATGTTACTGTAGTTGTTCTGCTCAGAAAGACTTTTCCCACCTGTTTCCAAGGTGATGGCTTGCTCCGAGAGATTGTATGGGTATGGACCCGGACCTTGGGCTCCACCCTGACTGGGCATCTGAGGGGCCTAATATAGTATTTTTTTAAATAAAGGTAACAACAAAAAGATTGATGTTATAATACAAATTCTATTATTTCAATAGACTATTTTTAACATATGGAGAGAAGACTTCCAGACCACTCATGAATGTTTTCATTTGAGCCTGCAGAGTAACTACAGTTAAAAGATGAGTTTTGTCAATCAGATCTGGTTGTGAAAGATGGGCTAGGTTTTTATTTCCTCATCTAAATTTTCATGTGTCTAGCAAACAACATTTCTAATGGATATTAATTCAAGAAAAGCAGAAGAAAATACTTGCCACAGGTTTTGCTAGTAGAGAGGGCTGTGGAATGTTGAGCATCTGAGAAGGAACATACGGTGGCACTATACCAGGCATCCCAAACTGATTTGGTCTGGCTGTTTAAATAGCAAATGGGGGGAAAAGGGTGGAAATAAAAATGGGAAAACACGCAATAGTACTCATTATATACACTCATCCCCACACATGCAGTCTGGTCAAAATGGTCTAATGTGTATTTTAAGTAACTAATCTATATGTTTAAAAAAATCAAACCTCACCGGGGAAAAAACAAAACAAAACAGTCTGACGGTACCTTAAAGACTAACAAATGTATTAGCATAAGTTTTCATGATACACAACTCTCTTCTTAACTGTTGGTCCTTAAGGTGCCACCAAACTCCTTGTTGCTTTTGCTGAAACACTAAGAGTCTCTTATGCCTCGTGAAACGAGGTTTACCGGAGCGGTCGACAAAGGCTTCTCTTGTCGACCAATCCACGTCTAGACTGCCATGCTGTGCCGGATCAGCTGATTGTCGGCACAGCGCGGTGGCCATTTTTATTTTAATGAAGCAGGGATTAATTAAATCCCCGCTTCATTGACTATGTCGGGTAAACTACTTTACATGGCTCTGTCGACAGAGCCATGTAATCTAGACACACCCTAACAAACCTCGTTAAGTTTTACTTTTGATCTTTTTTTTTTATATATTCTACCCTTTCAATTTATTTATTCTTGTGTTATTCCTGTGTCTATTTTTACTACATAATTCTCCCTGCAACTCAGTAGTGTCAAGCTGATTTTAACTTGGTTTAATTTCTCTCCATTTTGATTCCATTTCTCTCTCTCCTCCAATTATTCTGCCTACTTTTATTTTCCAAATACCATCACATCTAGAACTCAAGTCACACGACCCTTCAGTGAAAGTGGATTGCATATTACATTTCAACTAGAATACAGAAGCAGTGGAACTTGAATTCTTAATTCTCTAGACGCTAACTATAGAATGCTTGTTGGACAGCCAATATTCTAAAAGTGAAAAACACTATTAACGCTCAATCTTTGTTAGCAAGAAACAATTTTCTTTCCATCTTCCTCAAAAGGATACGAGGTAGATTAATATACTGTAATATGAAAGCCTGTCTTTAGAGCTTCCCTTATACTCACAACCTTCTTCATACTAGCTTGGGCTTGCAACTCACCCAAGATGAACTGGTTAATTAGGGTTAGCAAAATATGAAAGATTGTTGCAATAACTGTAATTGTGAGTTGTGATGGCACCAAGTGACAGACTGAAAAACACTCAGCTATTCTAGTCCTATGGAGGTTTTGGGGGGGACTTAATACAGGCTCCATCTCAAAAGAGTTACAGTTCAGGAGTCCAAACATGGAAAACAAAAGGAGCCTAAGGGGAAAAGAAGTAAAAAAATAGTGGCAACCCAGAAGACAGGACGGAAACCACAGTGCCTGGGTGTTAACTGCACAGGGAAGGACGAACGAAGGTAGGTAAATGGACACAGAGCTAAGTCAGGGTTCTAAGGGGGAGCTGTTGTAGCATGGACTGCCAACACCATTCAATCTGCAGCACCAGGAGATACAAATGCACACTGTATCAGAGTTCAAGTAAATGTCTGCATACCTAACACTGCAGTCATAACACTTTTTATCTAGCCCTTCATTTAATTAAAAACCAAGGCTATACAATAAACTGGGAGGAAAATGTTTTCCAAGTTGCAACACTGTTTGGACACACTTAACACTTCTATTCAAGCTTTAGTTGTAACAATTAACTTAAGCCAGTGCTTTTTTTTTGTTTGTTTAAAAAAAAAAAAAAAGTGCCAGATGGCAAAATTGTTGAGCAATTTTTTTGTTTTGTGCAAAAAGTATAGGTATACCAATTTTTGTGCTCGAGTTGCTGCCCAGGTTTCACCTGTTAACAGTTTAAGTATCCTGCTTCTCAACACAAATGCATTAGGCACTGTTCTTACAATGAAAGACAATTAGTGTTGTTTCTGTAATGCAAACTCAATTTGAGGAACCTGTCCACCCTATTTAAAAACAATTTGAACCATTGCAGTGAATCCTGGGCTTTTAAAGATAACCTGATGAAAATAGAGATAATGAACATAAAGACCACCTCCTCAACACTGCTATCTTTAATTTAAGATTAACTTAAGTTTTCTGAAACAGATTCTTGTTACTTACCTAGGTAATGTGGTGGATGAAATGGCATAGGTTTATTAGTCGCTGAATAATATGCAACTGCTCTCTTAAATCGAGTAACTTTGTCTTCTGTTCTAGACTAAAACAAAAGGTAAAACAGGCTTTGTAAAGAAATATACATGTGACAATACAGGCAGTCCCCGGGTTACGTACAAGATAGGGACTGTAGGTTTGTTCTTAAGTTGAATTTGTACGTAAGTCGGAACTGGTACACATTGTAGGGGAAACTCTAGCCAAACATTTCTCCAGAGCTCAGTTTTATTCTCCCACACCTCACTTCCCTCAGTCCTTTATGCTCAAGCTGAGGTGTCTGCTGAGAAAAGCCACTCCGCGTCTCCCTGGTCTGCTGGGGGGGCACTAGCTTCGCGTCTCTCTGGTCTGCTGGGGGGGGGGGGGGGGGCACTAGCTTTGTGTCTCCCTGGTCTGCTGGGGAGAAGCAGCTAGTGTGGGGTTGCCTCACCCCGTTTGTAAGTAGGGATCTGATGTAAGTCGGATCCATGTAACCCGGGGACTGTCTGTACTGTAAACATGCTTATCTATACCATATCATATAAATATAAATGTAGTATCTATGGATCAAACTAACATCTTACTATGGCATGCTTGTACAAAAAACTATTTCTAATTATCAACATGGCAATTAAGTAGCTATAACACCCACTTTTATTAACAATCACCATAGGAAATATGTTTTGTTCCACTTCAGAAAAGCAAACTTTTCTAAGCAGGTTCATAATGACATTGAACATAAATAAAGCTAAAAGGCAAGATGGAAAGAATGTAGGGCCATTTCAATAATCATGAAGCCAACCATTAAGTGAAGACAAAGAAAATGGATTTCTTCCCCAAACTGCTGAATGCTAAAATTTGACAATCAAGACATTGTACATAACAAAAAATGTAAACTTGAGCTTTCCGCAACAAAGATCAACAACAGAGTTTAGCTCAACCAAACTCAGGTAGTGCTTTTTGTGTTTAAAAAAAAAAAGGTGCCGGTACTCCAGGGGAAAAAGTTGTTGAGCTCTGATTGGAGGTGCTGATACTGTGCCTGTAGGTGCTGGTACTGCATACCGGGCAGTACCATCACACAAAAAGCACTGAACTCAGGTATGTGTATGTCTCCACTACTTTACCTGTGAATGTTGGAAAACATCTTTTGCTATGGCATCCAAATCAGTTGTGTCCTGAATATTGCGGACGTAGTCAGCTACAGCCTTGATCACTACATCACAAGGTGGCAAAACTAACTGATGTGCACGTACCTATGAGAAATCATATTGGTTAACATTCCATAAATTTAGATCACTCTAAAAAAGCTCCAAGATATTTCAGTATTATAGCTGAGTACTAGTCTAAAAGTTTGCTACAAGGCAGATTGAAAGTACATGGACTTCTGGTATTTCAACTTTGCTGCATTTTTTTTTTTTTTACTTTGTTCTTCAAAGATAACCTTGCAAACATGAAGTGATAAAACAATACTTCTCAGGAGGTATTAACTGTCCCATACAATTCAGTGAAATATTAGCTCTAAACCAATGATAGACATTTCAAAGGTCAACAGTTACTAACTATTTTACAGCTTAACATTTTAGAACAAATGCCCAGCTCACGTGCTCTGGGCAGTATGGTTACATTCATTTGAAAGACCTCTGAAAGGCACATGATTTCAAGTCTTAAAAAAGCTCCTTTAGGACAAGCAAGAGAAAGTCTAAAGTAGGGGTGGGCAAAAGAGCCTCCGTGGGCTGGACCAAGCCCGCAGAGGCCCTGCCGCTCCCCTGTCCCCAGGCCAATCAGGGCCTAGAGACCGGAGATCTTGTGGCACTTATAGCGATCCCTGGCTGTTGACTAAGTGCTGCGCACCACAGGGCAGGGAGCGAGACTTCATGCTCCCCACGCTCAGGTCCATCAGAGTGAGACGTCCCTTGCAGGGCGGGAGGAAATTGTGTGTGCTTCCTCCTGCCCCCAACCCGATTGGCCTGGGAGCAGAGGTTGAGGGGGGGAAGGGAGCCACATGAAGTCTCTTCCCACCCTCAGAGGCATGGGTTTCTAGAGGGAACCACCAGCTAGTTTTCTGAGGGGGGGGCAAAGACTTCACCCCCCCCCCCCCCCAAAACAATCAGGGTCTGTGGGAAGGGACGCATGGAAGTGTCCTGGCCCTGCCCCTGCCCCTTCCACCTGAGGGCCCCGCCTAATACTGTTCTGAAGAATTCTTCAAACACTGCTGAGGCCTTGATCATGTAAAGACTTTGCTCATGTGCTTGACATTAAGAATGTGTATAAGATTCTGCAAGGGGTGTGTGTAAATGATTTATTAGCCCAATACATTTCAGCTGTGCCAGTTTGTCTCCTAGAAACTATACATTTACCTTCCAAAAATACCTATTCCAGATAGAAGACATACAGAAAATTTTAAACACAACCAGGCTCTCAGAATTCTTAATAGTACTGTCCTGCAAAATACCTGGACTATACTCTTCACATTCTGGTATTTTTGGTAAAGCCAGTTCACAGAGGTTGGAGAAGACTATTCATATTATTGTGCGGGCTGGGCCACCCAGAGGCTCATCCAAGGCAAGCAAGAGTTGCTTTCGCCATCAGAACACCTCTAGTCCCCCAACTTGACTCCGAGCCACATGCCATCAGTCCTCGCCTTATGGACTGCAAAGTTTAGACTGAGGCAGGGACAATGCCTCGTACTTGTTAGTGCATATGCACCCACTTTGACTGCTGCAGATGATGAAGAAAAGGCTTTCTACGCTAGCCTGAATTCAGTGATTTCTTCAATACCTTCCAAGCTATATTTACTCGGTGATTTTAATTCTAGAGTTGGTTAGGACTACATCACATGGCCAAAAGTGCTTGGACATCATGGTATTGGATGTGAGAACTCAAATGGCACTCTTCTTCTTCAAACTTGTGTGCAGCATGAGCTTGCTATTGGAAGCACATTCTTCCAACAGGTGAACAAATACAAAGCAACCTGGATGCACCCTCGGTCTAAGCATTGGCATATGATTGACTATTTCATCACCAAACAAAAAGACCTTTCTGATGTCAAGTTGACTTGTGCAATGTGTGGTATTGGCTCCTGGTCTGACCACTATATGGTACACAGTGTTGTCTCCTTGAACCTTTGATCAAAATGTCATCATTCTGCTGTATGTTGAAAAAAGCTGGACGTAGGTAAAGCTGGATGTAGGTAAACTTGAAATACGCGAGACACAAGCACAGTTTCAATGCAGTCTTAATGCTTCCTTAGTCACCAGCAATGAAGGTCTAGAATGGTCACCCACTATTGAGGATGATTGGAGAAACATCAAAGAAACAACCTATAGAACTGCTGTCGAGATCCTCTGTTTCCAAAAACATAGGCACAAGGACTGGTTTGATGACAAGGACAGAGATGCCCAACCTCTTCTTGATAGGACATATGTGACACACCTGGCTTAGATCAACAATAAAGAGAATGCCTCTAGGAAATCGGCATATATGCGAACTAAGCAGGAGGCACAAGTCAAATTACGGCAAATGAAAGAGGACTGGTGGAAACATCAAGCAGTTAGACATGACCGTAAAGCATTCTGTGATGGGCTGAAGGTAGTCTATGGGCCACACACGTTGCTGGCTGTACACCAGTGAGCTCTGCTGATGGCCTCACTTTGATCACAGATAGTGCTAAAATCCTTAACTGCTGGGCTGAACATTTCCACAGAGTGTTGAACCAGACCTCAACTTTTGACAGTAGCATTCTTGAAGAGATTCCTCAGTGGACTAATGATTTACAGCTGGATATGCCACCAATTCTTGATGAGGTACAAAAAGCTGTTAAACGGATGAAATCTGGAAAGGCACCTGGCAGTGATGCAATTCCATCAGAAATGTATAAAGCTGCTGGTGGACTGCTGATGTACTGTCTCACCCATTTATTCAGCACCATTTGGGAGAAGGAGCTAGTCTCCCCCAGGACTTCAAAATGCCTTGATTGTACACACACACACACACACACACACATATATATATATACACACATATACACACACACACACACACACACACGAGGAAAGGTGACCGTGACTGTTGCGATGACCATTGGGGCATCTCTCTGCTCTCTATATCTGGTGAGATCCTGGCCCGTGTTCTTTACAATCGGCTCACGTGTTTAAAAATGGTATTATTCCTGAAAGCCAGTGCATATTTCATGTCGGTCAAGGCACTGCCAATATGATATTTACAGCCAGACAGATACAAGAGAAATGTAGAGAGCAACATCAGGACCTCTATGTGATTTTCATCGATTTGACCAAGGCGTTGGACACTGTCAACAGAAATGGGCCCTGGAAAATACTTGGACGAATTAGTTGCCCTGAAAAATATATCAACATTGTTCAGTCTCTCCACGATGGCATGCTTGGTCACGTCCTTGACAATGGAGACACATCAGCACTTTTTGACATATCAAACGGTACAAAGCAAGGATGTGTCCTTGCTCCTCTCCTGTTCAACATCTACTTTCAATGATGCTGTTAGTTGCTTTTAAGGACTGCACATTGGGCATACCTATTCAGTTTCGAACAGATGGCAGTATTTTCAATCTCCGGAGACTCCAGGCTCGCACTAAAGTGGTTACTACAACTATTCGTGACCTTCTGTTTGCCGATGACCGTGCATTGCTGGCTCATTCAGTGAAGGATGCACAGGAGCTTTTTGATCGCTTTGTTACTTCTGCTCAGTTCTAGACTCACAGTGCGCCTCAAGAAGACAGAATTTATGCCTCAGCTTGTCTGGAAAGAGTCCAGCACTCCAGTGATTACTGCTGCTGGTACAGTCCTTAAGGCTGTTGACAAGTTCTGCTACCTGGGAAGTGTACTGTCCTCTAGCATAAATGTGGATCATGATGTATCTGCTCAACTAGCCAAAGCCAGAGCTGCCTTTGGAAAACTGACCAAACACCTATGGAATGACCATGGTATTAAACTCCATACCAAGATAGTGGTTTATCAGGCAGTTGTCCTGAATGTCCTGCTGTATGGCTCGGAGTCATGGACAACATATCATCGTCATGTTTTGAAGCTCGATCAGTTCCATATGCGTTGTCTGAAGAAGACTGCCCATGTGAACTGGTGGGACAAAATTCCTACTACAGAAGTCCTTAAGCTGTGTGGTGTCATGGGCATGGAAGCAATGCTTATGAACAAACAGTTTCGCTGGATTGGTCATGTTATGAGGATGGATGATACATGAATACCAAAGATGGTCTTCTATGACCAGCTTGCTCATGGGAAGCGCTCTATTGGTGGTCAATATAAGTGCTATAAAGACATCTGAAAGGCCAATATGAAGTCATGTGGCATATCTCCCAATGATCTGGAAACTCTAGTTCAGGACAGTTTGTCCTGGCGACAAACCATCGTACGGGCTCTTAATTGCTTTGAGAGTCAGCATATCCAGGCATTGCAGGAAAAGCGGAGGATCCAAAAAAGCGCATGCAGTTGGCGGCTTTTTACGTGATATCTGTAATTGGCTCTGCCGATCAAAGATTGGTTTAGTTGTTCATCAAAGGCGTCATAGAAGAGGAGAGCCGTCCATCGACGGCTCAGTCCAAGACTCTTCACATGCAGCTTAGTATCAAACTGGATTCCAAGTGATGGTAAAGACAAGGATTTTTAAGCAAGTTGTTTTCCTTGTGAGTTTATACTGTACATAAAAATGACTAAAGACACGTCTGGCTGTCTGAAGTTCTCCCCCATGTGTGCACGCACACAGTTCAAAGGGGAGCACTGTATAACTGAAGTGCTCAGCAATAGCATCTTTAATGTACTTAAATTTAACATCTTTGTGGGGGGAAAATACCAAAGAAACACATCATAGTAGCATTTACCTTCAAAATGAAAACACAAAAATGAAAATGCTAGTTTAACAGAAATTAAAAGAAAGAGTCACAAGAGTGATAGGCCTGAAAGGTGCCAGGAAACTATTTTAAAAAATTATAATAGAAGCTCAACTAAATGCGTACCCGTTTTAAAAAACCCAATCAGAGGACCCCAAAACCCACCATGGATAAATAGAAGAGTAAAAGCAGCAGTTAAAGGCAAAAAGGCATCATTTACAAATTGGGAGTAAAATTCTACCGAGCAAAACAGAAAGTAGCATAAAATCTGGCAAGTCAATGTATAAATTATATTTAAACTATAATTATAAGAAGTACAATTAAGCAGGCCAATAAAAGGAATCTGAAGAGCAACTATCAAAAGACAAAAACAGCAAAAAAAATGTTATGTACATATATGAAACATACCAAAAAGTAAGTGGAACAACTGGTTGATTGAGGTACTAAAGGAGCAATCAAGAAAACAAGGCCACTGCAGAGAAAGTAAAATTAATTTGAGCTGGTTTTCCCTACAGAATATGTAAGGGAGATTCTCACATCTGGTCAATTCTTTTCAGACAAATCTGAGAAATTGTCTCCTACTGAGGTATCAAAGAACAGATTTTGGAACATATTAAAGAGTAATAAATCACTCAGATGTGATAGTATTCATGAAGGATGTTAACAGATAGCCCATTAAATGGTTACTTGGTAAACATCACCATTAGTGGGAGATGCTTACCAAGTAACAGTTAACTAGTGACCAGCTGCAACAGAGAGCTGCTCCAGCCCGACCGAGCCCTCCGTGCGAGGCTGCTGGCTCCCAGCCCATGTGGTCTGGGAGCCAGCAGCCCCCATGCAGAGGCTGGCAGGGACAGCCAGGCCTGAAGGAGCAGGTACAGAAACAGAGACAGCAGGGCAAGGAGGTAGGCAGGAGCTAGTATGCACAAGGGAGCCGTCTGCCACCCCATGCTGTTGCCTCTGTATCAGAGGCAGCAGTATGGGGCAGCAGCCAGCTTCCCGGAAGTGGGGTGGCAGGCGGGATCTGGGGAATGCCGGGAACTGGCTCCCAGCATGCATTTGCTCCCAGGGAATGAGCTGCCACCCCACATGTAATCACGTTATTTTCAGTGGTTACATGGTTAATTGATTACATGCATTGTAACATCCCTAGTTTGAATGCCTCCCTATGTCTGTGATCCTAATGCCTGTGAATGTTATTTTCCACCATTCCAATGAAAGAAATGTCACACTCCCATATCCTAAGCCTTCTGACTAGGTAACAGACGTCTGATCAACAGATGGTCCCTCTCTCTGAAGTTTGCTACTAGGATCACAAGGACCATGGACTTGCCTCTGGTCCATGCTGATGGAAGCTGTTCATGGAACTTTCAGGACAGAATAGGAGACTGTTCCAAGCCTTCTCATTGAAGGAAAAGACTCCTATTGATTTCAACGGGCACTGGATCAAGCCCTCAGGGCACACTGAACTTCAGCTCTATGAAGGTCTAAGTCGTCTCGAGTAACTTCACACTGTGCAACAAAAGATCCTCTCTCAGTATGAAAAACCAAAGAAAGAGATAACATCACCAGCCACTGTAGCTCCTCTTCCACAATATATAAAGGCGGCAATGATGTCAGTTTAGCAGAAACAGGGCTAAAGGCTTCTGTTGCTGTCATACAAGGAGAAAATTTTTGGTCTGTTCCTCTCTTTTGCTCCATTCAGGTGGCACAAAGTGAGAAAACCAGACAAAGCTTCGCAGCTAGTAAGTCCCTTGACAAAGGAACTACAAACAGGTATAGAACTTGGATAGCTACGTCAACCCTCAGAGCCTTAGGAACATAGGTTAAGTAGACCGCACTCGGGAAATTTCCAACGGCAAGCCCTTGGGGACTATTTCTCCCACATATTCCTGTATACATGTATGGGGGAGGACTCTAGGACAACCAACCCAGGGAAACAGTGCAAGCTGGTAGAATTTAGAGCTGCCATTAGTCTAGTCTAAAAATCTACCAAAACCTTGGACAGAGAATCAAGGAGTTTTACTTACATCTCTATTGGTCCCCCACCTCCACTGTATCTTGTAGAAACCCAGTATAGCAGAGAATGAACTCTCATCTCTGGTTAGGGTTGAGTAATCACCCCGATGCAGAGTGGAAAATTATTGTCCTCAGCAAAGTTACTCTGCTCGATTCCAGTCCCAATTCTACTCTTGGAGTCAGAGAGAAAACTCCTTCTACCCTCACACCTCTATCCCAGCTACATCTTCTATTCAGCCAAGTAAGATCAATACTGAGGATTAAGATCCTTAAATAATAAACTCATGTCTGCTGCTTTTATGGTTTCTGAATAACCCTCCTGGACTAACCATATGAAATCAGGACTCAATTACAGCCAAATAGTGAAATCATGTTAATATTTTCTAATTACCAAAAAAGAAAGGAGTTTCACTCAAAACATCTCTGCACAGATGTTTTGTTTCTACTTCAGATTAAATGACAAGGTAACAATTTCGAATGTATCCATGTCTGCATCTGTAGTACTAGGTAGGAATATGAAAGACTAATCCCTCCCCCCCCCCCCACTTCTGCCTCTATCAGATAGAGGCAGCAAAGGGGGGGGAAAGAAGGGGGTACTTCAAATTGGCAGCACCGCATGGAGCCCAGGTCAGCTGCTCCGTGAGGCACTGCCACTTTGAATGCCTGGCATTGGGCTCCCCACGGCATTTAAAAGCAACAGGGCCACATGGAGCCCAGGGTCAGCAGGGGAGTCCCCCATGCTGACCCCCGGCTTCAGCACTTTCATCTTTGAAGTGTAGCAACAACCCAATGCAAAAATGCATCAACTATTCGATTAGTCAATTATCAATACTTGGCATCCTTAGTACTAGGAGTCACTGAACAGTAAGCACAAATAACCTTGAAAGAATTTGAGCCAGAATTGTGAACCTTTTTTTCTTTTTGTTTAAAAGGACCATTACAGCAAAACTAATGGTTTCACCAACCAGTATACACAAACGAAATTTGGAAGTATCTAACTTGAAACCCCCTGTGACCGTGTCCCCTCCCTCGGTCTGGTCCGGGGTGCGGTCACCGGTCTCTAATCCAATTAATTCTATGTCTGTGCGTCGAATCCGACCACGTTTCTCTTTTTCTTGGTTGGGGGAAGGAAGGGGGGCCCGGGCACGCCCTCACTCACGGGCCCCAGCCCAGGACCCTAAGGACAGAGACTGCGCTCCAGTCTCGGTCCCGCTGGCGGGGTCGTGCCCCTAAACGCACCAGCCCATGGGCTACTTAACCACCCTGCCCTGGGCTGCTTCCTTCCTCCCCCACTTTGTCCTCGGGATGCCCTTTACTCACAGGGTCGGCTCCCCCCCCCCCCCCGGGAGATTGTCCCAAGTGCATCCAGGTCTCTCCTCTCCTCGGGGAAGCCTGGTCCTCTCTGTGTCCCCCCCTTCCCGTTCTCGGGTGGCTGGTGGGCTTTTAAAGTCCCCGCCGACCCGGGAGGGGTTTATGCGCCCCACCCCCCTGACGTCTGCCGCGGCACGTCCTTGTGTCTTCTCTGACCGGCGGGGCTGGGGCGGACTCAGCTGCGCCACGGCCTTCCTCCAGCTGAGCCGCGGCGCGGGAACAACCGGTGCACCACCGGTATCCGCTCTGCTGCCCCTCTGCAAGGGCGCAGAGTCCCGGATGTCGGGTGCGGGGTCTCGGCACCCCGTCACACCCCCCATTTCATGCATTCCATTCTAATGGTAAAAAGTTGTTAGATATTTGATATACACAAGAGTAAACTTGGAACACAAACTGCACATGGAGTCTGATGCCACTACATTTGTGGAATTAGAAGGACGCCTCTGCTGACAAAAAATGGATTCAGAAACATTTGAAGTGTATTGATGCCATCTACTGGATTCCAAAAAAAAGCAGTTCTGAATCTAAGGATTAAAACTGATGCCTGAAAAACAGATCTGGTAGTATAACCAATCAAAAAGAAAGTATGTAACCGTCCTCCAAACCCACAACAAAAAACCCAGAGAGAAGATTTATTAACCATGTCCTCCAGGCAGAGCCACCTGGGGGGCAGGGGGAGAAGGGTTGCTTTGATTGTGAAAAGCTTCATAAGCAGCCAACAATTTTCCAAACATAGTCAAGTCCAGACCCAAAACAAGAACATAAAAAACATGAACCAGAGTTGTCATAGTCCTTTGTAGCACCAACTGTGCTGATTACTGAATTGGACAGTTTTTATTTTGCGCTATCTACTGGAGTTAAGCATATCTGTTGCCCTGGCTCTCATGCGAAAGGAGAAGTATGTCTTACTAGTTACCTATACTTTAAATTTGTTGTCTGCAACCCTCCTAGTGATAAGAAAAATTCAAATTACTGTTTAAAATGACATCTATTTTTCTGCAGTATTTCCTTACAAATCCATTAGACCGAGTGAAATCAAGTGATCCATCTTTAAATCTACATAACTTCCAAAACACAGTAATATTTAATAAGTTTCATGTAGCCAGGTTTGAGAGGAGAGAGGGCACAACATGTAAGCATGCAAGTACCTTGTTTATAATTTGGAGCAAGCTAGTTCACTACATTGGGAATGCTCAGAAGCTTAACACAAGTACCTCAGCTGCACAGTCATTCTGATTTTAGTAACTTGTTAACTACCACTGAGAACTGCAGGACAGTTTCTGTACTTCACAAGCAGCACACGAGCATTTTAACTGTCAAAATGGAGGCCTTTATCTAGCTATGTATTTTAGAAATGTCTGTCTCTGAGTCTGCTTTTTCAAGAACTCCTCCTAAACGGTAAGAGCTAGACCCACCAAATTTGGTAGGCAGCTTACTCTTATGCTAACTTAAGCCAAGATCAGGGTTTGATTGTGCCAAGGAAATGGGAAGTGCCAGGAATGGGACTGTTTTCCATAACATGGAAAGGGAGGGGCACATGGAGGGGTACAATACTGAGAGTGGCCACTGGGGGTGGTTTGCACCATGAACAGAGTAGACAGCAGGGCTCCACCATATTGCCTGGCACCAGACCAGGTAAGTAGTCCCCCAGCCTCACACCCTTCCCCTGCCCCAATCTTGGCCACAGCACTTGTGGGGGGCAGGGAGAAAAACAAGGGACCTTGCTAGCCAGGAGGACTGGGGGGGAGGGGGGATGCTAACATGAGGGGAAAAGGAGTCCAGGAGAACTGGCAATATTTTAATGAAGCCTTACTGAAGGCACAGAAACAAACCATAGCGATGCCCAGTAAGAAAAGCAAATGTGGTAGGCGACCAGCTTGGCTTAGCAATGAAATCCTTGGCGAGTTTAAGCACAAAGAGGCAGCTTAGAAGAGGTGGAAACTTGGATAGATGACCAGGGAGGAGTATAAATATAGTGCCTGAGAATGCAGGGGAGTAATCAGGAAAGCTCAAAAAGGAATTCCAGCTGCCAAGGGATGTGAAGGGTAACAAGAAAGGTTTCTACAGAAATGTTAGCAATAAGAGGGTGATCAGGGAGGGTATGGGACCCTTACTGGATGAAGAAGGTAACCTAATGACGGATGATGTGGAAAAGTTGAAGCACTCAATGCTTTTTTGCCTCAGCTCCCAGACTACTGCACTAGGCAACTCAGTATGGGAAGGAGGTAGGCAGCCCTTGGTAGAGATAGAACACATTAAGAACTATTTAGAAAAGTTGGACATACACAAATTCATGCGTCTGGATTTAATGCATCCGAGGGTACTGAGGGAGTTGGCTAATGTCAGTGCAGAGCTTTTGGCCATTATCTTAGAAAAGTCGTGGAGATCAGGACAGGTCCCAGATGACTGGAAAAAGGCAAATATAGTGACCATCTTTAAAAAAGGGAAGGAGGACAATCCAGGGAACTATAGACCAGTCAGCCTCGCCTCAGTCCCTGGAAAAAAATCAAGGAGATCCTCAGAGAATTCATTTTGAAGCACTTGGAAACGGGGAGAGTAATCAGGAATAGTCAATATGGATTCACCTAGGGCAAGTCATGCCTGACCAACCTGATTAGCTTCTATGAGGAGGTTACTGGCTCAGTCGACATAGGGAAGTTGGTGGATGTGATATTTCTCTACTTTAGCAAACTTTTTGATATGGTCTCCCACAATATTCTTGCCAGCAAAAGTTAAGGAAGTATGGATTGGATAAATGGACTGTAAGTTGTCTGGAAAGTTGGCTAGATTGTCAGGCTCAATAGGTAGTGATCAATGGCTCAATGTCTGGCTGGCGGTCAGTTTCAAGTGGAGTGACCCAAGGATCAGTTCTAGGGACAGTTTTGTTCAACATCTTTGTTAACGACCTGGATGAGGGGATGGATTGCACCCCCAGCAAGTTTGTGGATGACACTAAAATAGGGGGAGAGGTAAGTATGTTGGAAGGTAGGAATAGGGTCTAGAGCGACCTAGATAAATTGGAGAATTGGGCCAAAAGAAATATAAAGTTCAAAAGGATAACTGCGGAGTCCTGCATTTGGGATGGAAGAATCCCAAGCATTGTTACAGGCTGGGGACTGCCCGGCTAAGCAGCAATTCAGCAGAAAAGGACCTGGGGATTACAGAGGATGAGACACTGAATATGAGTCAACAGTGTGCCCTTGAAGCCAAGAAGGCAAACGGAATATTAGGGTGCATTAGAAGTCATATTTCCAGCAGATCTAGAGAAGTTATTACTCCCCTTCATTTGGCACTAGTGTGGCCACATCTGGAGCAGTGTGTCCAGTTCTGGGTTCCCCGCTATAGAAAGTACGTGGACATATTTGGGGTATGTCTACACTAGCCCCCTAATTCAAACTAGGGAAGCTAATATTCGAAGTTGCAAATCAAGCCCGGGATTTAAATATCCCACGCTTGATTTTCATCTTCCCGGCCAGTCGCCTTTCTTCCTTGCCCCCCGCCCAAATTTACAAGTCCGGACTAACTGCCCGTGTCTAAGCAGGTACCCGGTATTTTGAATTAAAGCCCTAAGTCGAACTACCTGTTATTCCTCCTGCAAGGACTATGGATGTTACTCTTTGTTTAAGCCTGAATTCATATTGCACCTATTTTAGTCGCCATATCATTTCAACTGGACTCAGGAGACTTCACTCCCTAATGGCAGGAGAGCAGTATCTCTCCATTTTACTTTTTAAACCTAAAACCAAAAATACTTGTTCGTATTTATAGCAAAGTGGTTCCCAGAACATGTTCCAGGTACATGCTGAGTGCCCATGAAGCACATGTATGCTACTGCTATCCCATGTCTTCAGCCCCACACTCCAGGTTTGGTCTGTACTAACTGCAGGGACTATTCAAGCATGGCAGCTAGGACAGCATAACCCTGTAGCACAGATCTACCCCACACCAATGAGTTTTTTCTATTCATGCAGGAGCTCCATCTCTCAAATTAACAGTAGCGGTGTTGAAGAATTACGCTCCTGTGGACCTAGCTGTGTCTACAACGGGGTTAAGGTCAGCACAGTTAGTGTATACATTCATTCATAAGCCAATTTTTTTTATATTTTTTTTTTAAAAGGTGAAGCAGCAAAGAGTAGATGCTTGGCTTATCAACAATGTAGACCTGTTATTACAGATCAGAGGCTGGCAAATTTTGGCTCTTGGAACGTCACGGGCAATCCACTTGCACGCTAGCACATTTTGTGTACCTGGAACATCCACAGGCACAGAAGCCTTCAGCTCCCAGTGGCTGAAATTTGCTGTTCCTGGTCAACAGGAGTAGTGGGAAGTGGTGGCGAGCACATCCCTCAGCCTTCACCACTTCCTGCTGCTTCTTTTGCTCAGGGGCTCTGTGCCTGTGGATGCTCCAGGTACACAAAATGTCCCACTGTGCAAGTGGCTTACCAAGACATGCCAGGAGCCAAAGTCTACCAACCCTGATGTATTTTAAAAGTTGGAATCATAAGAAACACACAAAAGTTTCACTAAAATTATTTTCATATAATCTAACAAAAAACGGTTATAATAACTGAATATGTATTTCCCATACCTTTAAAATTAGTTAATATTTTAAACATCCATTTATTGATTTTAAAGTGCCATCATTCTAATGCACCCATTTTAAGTCTTCAAATCCTTCAAAGTTTGATTATTTTTCCAATTCAAACAGTTTATTAAACTCAGCTTCAGTCATAGTTGCACTATCATCGTAGATGTCAGCAGTGTCATCTTCAGACTCAACTTTCTTTTCATCATCAGAATTCATTTTGTCATCAGCAAATATGGTGTTGTCTTCTGAGCCATCAAGTACACTGCTGATACAGCATTTCCAAAATTATTTTTCTACCAAAAATTATTTTTCTACCATTTATGAGGGAATGGACTCCCACGCATCCCTGACCCACTTCAGATTTATGAAGCCTGAAATCAGATTCCCACCTTTTGCCAACTTCACCTACCTGAGCACATCCAATAACACATTCTGCAAAGCCTGTCTTGAAAGGGTTTGTTCAAGCAGACTGAGACAAAGTGGAGGATCTGTGGTGTTTTCAAAGGGTTTGCATGCAGAGGGGATGGCACTCAGTGTCCCTGAGTGTTACTGATTTAACCAGGTCAGAGGAGAGAGAATTTGCTGTTACAGAGACTAGCATGGAACTTGGAACCCCAGCCAGTGGCCTGCAGAATAGAGATCCCAGCAACTGGTGACCTGGTGACTGGGAGAACCAGCTCAGATGGCACAGCCAGTTCTGGACAATGGAAGAACAATGGACTGTAGAGACATGACCCTGGAGACCTCACCAGCTGATTCCAGCTGGGGGAGAACAAAGGATGAAGGAAAGGAGAGGCAGAGAAGAGAGGACCCGGGTGACCCTGTTTACATGGCCAGAAGACAAAGGACAGCTCCTAGAGGGGGATATCAGAAGCTCACTTGGAAGGAGAGGGTTGCTGGACTGGGCAGAGAGATCAGGCAGAGCCCAACTGGATGCAAGGGAGACTAAGATGTTGTGACGTAGTGGGGGCGGAGGGTACCTTGCTGGGCGCTGTGCTGGGCGGTGGGCTGTGAGTGACCTTCACTGGCTGCAGCACGGCCCAGCAGGGCAGGGGATGAATCATTATGCAAGGGGGCTTCGAACCTGTCTGACCAGTTATCTCCCAGGGAGCGGAAAAATGGGAAGAAGGCGGAGTGGAGCCCTGGCTGGGGGCAGGGCTGAAAGGAGTTAGTGAGGTTTCTGGCTGGTATCATGGAGGAAGCAGCTCAGGCTCCCCCATCTCAAGGGGGGCTGAGGCATCCTAGGCCTCCCCTGTAACCAGATTACATCTGTGCTGTATCCTGGAGAAGCAATAAACTCCCTCTATTCTACTGGCTGGTGGAGTCTGTCTGTGCCATTATGGGGGTGCAGGAGATGGGAAAACCCCAACACGCCATCACAGATGTGCTGTGGGATGCCAGGCCTACAGGCATCCCTCAATAAACCCTCCTGTTTCATGCTGGCTGAGAGTCGCTCCAGCCTAGAACAGGGTTGCACTATTCCTTGAGTGGAAGCCTTGGGGTCTGAGCAAGTGGACTACCTGAGGGGATCCACAGCGAGACAGGCATGCTGAAGGCTCAGAGAGGTGCGGTCCCAAGAGGTGGAGGGGCTTAATCCCCAACAGAGGGTGAATCCCCACGATGGAGCTGTCGCACTAGAGGCAGTTTCCCCTGGGGTCCGTATAGACCAAATGTGGGCATGTCTGACATCAAGCAGTTGTAGAACAGAAGTCAAGCCTCCAAGTATCGTAGCCAAAGCAGTTTTGAGTTTTTTGGCCACATTTCATCTCATCCGTCTTGTGTGCCATGAGCATCTCCCAAATGAATATAGCAGGTTTCCTGAGAAGTGCTGCTGTTCTCTTATTCCACTTTCTTTCTTATTCCACTTTCTTCCTTTTCAAGTGTGCATACAATGACACGAGCAGGAAATTTCACGTTTTTAGACAAGGTTTTTCTTTTAAAAACAACAGAGGGACATTGATCCATTTGATCCATTGGACAAACATGATAAAGCCACTGAAAAATGGATTTTTTTCATTATAGTGATTTTAATTCAAATAGTTTTTTCACCAACACCAGTTACCATTCTGTTGCTTAGAAAATCAAATGTCATTGGTATTTCATCCATACTTCCTATTTGTGAACACTCAAATGCAAATTCTTTTCCATGTTTTATAATAAACCTTTGGAAAGATTTGATTTTTTTTCTTCCAGAACTCTCGGAAGCTTTTGTGCTATCTTTTTTCACTGACGGAGACCATGACAGTTCATGAAGTGAGTATACCAACTCGCTGATGCTACGAACACTGATGGTTTTACTGACTTCTATTTGTCACCTTTTAACATTTGCAAAGCACACAAACAAATTCCAGTTCTAGTGACAAAGGACCAGTTTTGTCAACATTCAAAAACCCAATCACAGATGTTTCTCCGGAGTAGGAAATGAAGCGCACTTCGTTGGACATTTTTTCTTGCTTCATCATATGTCTTTTAGTGTTGTGGGGATTTTTGCCATTCTCTTACCTGCTTCTCTCATTGATACAGAATTCACGAGTAGCAGCGCCAATTCTGGTTGCTTCTGCATATTCAACAATTAAGTCTGCATGCTGCATCATAAGCAGTTTTCTTTTGATTTCATCATTGTTCATTTTAAATACTAGTATGAAAATCTTAGAAAATAATTTAGTTATAGATTTGGCATGATGTAATGTAATGCTTTATCATTGTCAAATTATTATTGTTCTTTGTTTCAAAGCAGCCATATAGATTGGCATGTTTGTGGCAATAAAAGGCTATCTAAATTTTATTATAGATTCCATCAATTCTATGTTAGATTTTCAGATTGGCTAGAGACTTTCAAGGTCCAGTAGTCAATATGTATGAAGAGATCAAATTACACAGTAGCAGACTGACACCACTGCCATACTACTACCATCCATTGTAGTTTTCTGATTGATTGGTAAGGTCTAGCATTTTCTGAAATACATGGGTCAGATTACATGCAGATCTACTGCACCGCTCTTAACAGTCATTTCAAGTTAATCTACTCCACTAAACAAAGCCTTTGCAACTTTAAAGGGCTGCAGTACTGACGTCAATATATTAATTCACAATCAATGTAAGTACATGCTATAAAAATACCTGTAATAATCATCTAGTCCTGTAATAGGAGAATACTAGGAAAAGCAAACAGTTAGTACTAGGAAAAACTGAACTTTAGTGAGTCTCATGTTTTTATCTGATTTGTTTACATGGACATAAACTGAAAAAAAATATCAAGTCACACATTTTAGTTATATTAATACTACTTTTATCTCAACCTACTATATATTTTAGAGAGTCTGTGCATCTGTCTGTATCCGTCTGAGTCTGTTTGTTCAATAACTCCTACTACACAGAAAAAACTTAAACAACAAATAGTCTAGTAACACTTTAAAGACTAACAAAACATGTAGATGGTACCATGAGCTTTCATGGGCATACCCCACTTCTTCAGATGACCGGAGTGTCAGATGTCCAGAACCAAGAATAAATAGGGGAAAGACGAAAAAATTGGAGGGGGGGGGGGAGAGAAAGAGAGGCAGTGGGTAGATAAAGTTTCAAAGGGAAAGCAGAGCCAGTCTGTAACAGGAAAAACTGAAAAACAACAGATAGTCTATTAGTACCTTAAAGATTAGATCGTTAAAAGAGGCTGATAAGAACCATTAGTTTGTACTTGGAGAGGAAGAGTACTAACAACAGATTCTATGCAGACATCAAGAACCACTGTTTGTTCGGTTGATAATGTCCCAGCCATCCAATATCGTGATTTAAACCATCTGCATGAGAATTAAACTTGTGAATGAAGTGGAGTTCCAATCCTTCTCTATGTATTTGGCTTGTGGAATTGGTCTGTAGCAAAACAGCAACTTGGACATCCCTTAATGAGTATCCATGGAGATTAAAGTGTTCTCCAGCAGGGTTTTTTTGTGTTCCCTTTTTGAATATCTGATTTGTGTCCATTGATTCTCTCATAAGGACTGTCCAGTTTGTCCAATATATATTTCAGTGGGACATTGCTGGCATTTGATGACATAGATCGCATTATTGGATGTGCAGTTAAATGAGACTCTGATTTGGTGGCGGATGTGGTTGGTTCCAGTATTGCATTTGTTTGTATAGATATGTGGACAGAGTTGGCACCGGGGCTGATTGCAGGGCTGGGTCCCTGGATGCTTATGATGTAGTTATGTAGCATAGTTACCGGAAAAAATAATTTTGTTTCAAGTTGGGCAGTTGTCTGTAAGCGAGAACAGGCCTTTCCCCCCAAGACCTCTGAGAGCGAGGGGTCATTTTTCAAGATAGGTTGTAGATTGTGGATAATGCACTGGAGGGGGTTTAAGTTGTGGACTGTAGGTAATGCCAAGTGGAGTTCTGTTTTCTCTTTTGGGTCTGTCTTGAAGTAGTTCATGTCTGGGTACTTTTTTGGCTCTGTCAATCTGTTTTTTCACTTCTCCAGATGGGTATTTCAGTTTTAGGAATGCTCTATATAGATCCTGTAGATGGATATTTGTCTGTGGGATTGGAGCAAATCCGGTTGTACTAAATCCTACTAAACAGTAATGGCTAGGGCCACCAAATGTGGTATGCAGCTTCCTCTTATCATAACAAACCAAGATCAGGGTTTGGTTGTGCCAGGATAATGGGATATGCATAGATGTGATGGCTTCACATCAAACAGAAATGGAGTGGTATAAGAGGAGGGATAATTATACTCACAAATGACCACAGGGGGGCAGTAAGTGCCCCAGCCCTAGCAAGCAGCAATTGGGCAGCAGCAGGGTCCTCACCACGCCAGCCTGTCCCAGAGAGCAGCTGCTGGCCGCCATGTGGCTCCCACCACAACGGCCCACCACAGTGTAGCTCCCACTGCCCTAGGCCAGCCTGAGGGAGCAGTTGCCATCTGGGGCATGGCCCTGTCCCTTCCACAGGGAAAAGCTGGCAGACCAGCCGCCTAGCTTCTGCCACCCTGAGCTAGCCCCGGTCCCAGCCCCGGGCACTGCCTGGTAAGTCTTCTAGTTATAACATATACAATTTAAGTTCAAACACATTAAACCTTATTAACACATTTAGCACATTTTTTAAAGAAGCAAGTCCAGAACTGACTTTTCATCACTGGTTATCTACGACAGATGTCACCAAACTCCTGCTCCCAGCCGGTCACAGTAAGCTGCTGTTATACCGGTATGTTTTGTTTACCTAGATCACCCACCAGCATGGAGCTCCTCAGCTCCCTGTGGCTGCAATTTGCATTCCCCCAATGGGAGCTGCAGGGACACAACACAGGGTAAGGGACATGCTGGCAGTCACTTCCCGCCATTCCCATTGGTCAGGAATGGCAAACTGTAGCCACTGGAAGCTGCAGGGCCCCATGCCTGCAGACACTCCAGGTAAACAAAACATCCTGGTTACCAGCCACTTACCCCGATGAGCCAGGAGCCGAAGTTTGCCAAACCTTATACATAGGATCAGCTTATGAAAGGGCTATAAAGTTTTCCCATTTTTACCTATCCATCTTGGGGGTGGGGGCCCAGCTTATAAACAAATGGGCTAATAAACAAGAATACACAGCACATTGCTCAAGGGTGTGGATTTTTCACCCCCTTGATTGATGTAACTATGTCAGCCAAAAATTTAAGTGTTGATCTGGCCTAGGTGGTAAGAAGTTTGCTCAGTCTGATTTCAGAGATGAGAATAAGTATCCTTTTCCTGAAGAGCACCTTTTCCTCTGGTAGAAAATTAGACGAAGAAGAAAAAAGACGACCTCCCTCTACCAGCTGAAAGAAAATCCCTGCTAGCATCCATGGGGCAGGAAGAAGTCATATTTTTAATATGACAGGGTCCCTTTTTAAAATTAGTAGCTTTTACAATGTTCCATGGCAGGAGGGGGCCTTTACATCCTTCAGCAGCAATTTTGTGGTTGCTTCAAAGGTAAATTGAGAAGGCAAACAGAAACAGCCGAAGTACAAGAACAATGAGGTATTCATATGGAATTTAAAAGATACTTTAATATAATAAAAAGAAAATATTTTCCCGAACATACTATATGCAATTTACTTATGGAACTCACAATTAGGCACCAATACAAATCAGGAAATCATCTAGTAAGCCAAACTCAAACTTGGTTTATAAAAGAATGTTTCCTTATGCTTGGTTATGCTACTGTCGGAGACAAGATACTGCATTAGACAGAAGACTGATCTGGTCAGGCCTGGCAGAACCCATGTTCTCAACCAAAAAGTGAGTTTTCTGAGCAGTTGAAGTTTAGTTTTTCTTTCTTTTATTGGAAGGGGGGGGGGGGGAAATCATCCCAAATCTTGGAAAGTTTAGTTTAATGCTTGTGGCAAGTGAGAGGACAGCTACACGGCTACGGTCTCTCATTTTCTAGTTAGCAGAGAAGAAGAAAGGAGCCCCAGGTTAAGAGCTTTTCACAGCACTTGGGATTGTTGGATGCTCAGGTTAGAGGCAACTGAATTAAGATGCAACACACATGACCCGTGATTGTCATACATCTTCGACCTTTACTGTTATCAAAATAGCCTCTGAGAGGCCTTACTCATGGCTCATTGGTACTTATCTGAAACTGAATCTAAATAATTGTGGAAGCTGAAAGTGCGTAACACCAATGTGTTCATCTTTCTGAGGAAGCTATGACCAATTTATAGAATGATATGAAATTCACCAACCCAAGTAAAGAGCTGGGATTCCATGAAGAGCAGGCTGTTTAGGAGAGGATTTTTGGTGCCCAGCTGGCCTGGACTATTAATCTGAAAAATGTGAGATCCTGGAAAACAGAAAGAGGCTGTTAAGGACATGGCTACATGTCCTGGACATGCTAAGCCACAGGAACCCAAGGCAGCTCAATGCCCTTCTGTAGGACTCTTTTTTTTATTGCTCATTTAAAATAGAATCCAACATCTCCAAGTAGATTAGACCACACTGATTTTCAATGACCCATAAACACTGAAATTATTGTAAAACAGGGATTATGCTCAGATACTTATTCAACTTAAATGGCCATGGCTCTATTAAAGGAGTTACAGAAGAAATGGTCAGATAATATTTTTCATTTACATTAGGCGATATGCTTTGTAATCAGTCTCTCTGCCTACTGAGCTCTGTGGCTGCACACAATCCGGTAAACCAATCTCTACAACTGACTTAACCGGAAGATAATCTACCTCAGACTAGGAAGGAAGCTCTAGCGTAGCCTTCCCAGACCCTCCCCTGGGCCCAATCCCTTCAAAAGCAAAGTAACCATGGTGCTAGATTCTAGGACTACATTCTTTACAGACCTACAAGAAAACTACCCTTCAGTAGTGCAACATTCTCCTGAATTGCCATGTCCAATTTATTCCAGGGTAAAAAGATCAGTCCGGTGGAAGAAAAGGTGCCAATTCCCATGGCCCCAACTCAACATGAAGAGCAGTGGATCTATATCCTCAACTAATCATTCCAGACCTTTGTATAAAAAGGGCCTTATGACGACCAATTGCTGGATACTATAAATACGTTTCATGTACTCAACAGTCTTTGCATGGAAATGAGCTCTTTTCTTCTCTGCTTCCCCTGAAAGGTCTGTTCGAAAACAAGTCTATACCCAGGATATGCTAGATTACTCAATTTAAAAACGTAATGTTAGGATTCCAGCTTTCTTAGGCAAGCACTGTGGCTGAACTCATGGCATCTAATGGTTTCTCTCCCTTCAACACCTAAAATCAGCTTTTCAAGCTCCAGGTGCCATTCAGGAAGTCACTCCACTGGTCCTTGCTATTGATTAGCAGGATGTTTAATCTCTATCATTCCAAACATGTTTATTTATCCGTAGCATGGAAAGCCTGCCAAGCATGTTCCACAAACATAAACAGCCAAAGCCCCTGCTCCAAAAGGCTTATGGTCTAAATAGTTCCTTTGGTTCTTCCCTTTGTAGCAGCAAAAGCAATTCAGATCGCTTCCCTTTAAGCGAACCATTAACACTCCCCAATTTTTCCAAAGGGAAAGTGGTTCTTTCTGTGGCTTCAGAAGGCAAGGCTTTTTGTCCACTTGTCTCTGTCTGAATCAGGGTCAAGTCAGAACAGCAAGGTTCAAACGTTCTAGAAGTGAACAGCTAGCAACAGAGCCAAGCCAAGTAGAGGCTGTCTTCTGAGAATTTTACTACCCCTACCCCCACTTATTACTCTAGATGTTTCTGAGTTCATCCAGACAGTAAAACCTTTGAAAAAGGGCAAAAAGATTATTTTCTTTTCCCCACCTTACCATGCTAATTCTTGGGGGCACTGGAGAAAAGTACAATTATTCAATTTTACCCTACAGCATTGGTGGTGCTTTGCCTCAATTCCACACTTCTGGGCAAGCTGATAGGTAAAGCTCCATTCTTGATAGCACCATTACTTTGCTACTGAGTAATAAAAAGGACTGAGAATGTCACAAAAAAACACTTCAAAGAACCTTAGTTTACCTAGTCTCTGTTCTTCTTGATTAACAGCCAGGTCCAAATTTTCTGAGGTGCTAAGGCATCCAACTTAAGTCAATGAGAAATCAAGGTAACAAGAACTTCTAAAATTCAGGACAACACTGTCTTTCCCATTATTAAAACAATAGGAAATTTTCTAAATGCCAAATTTTCGCAAGAGGGAATGAGAGGTCCCTGCTTCTTGTAGCTATAGGCTACGTCTACACTGACAGTTATTTCGGAATTGTTATTCTGAAATAGCTTATTTCAAAATAGCACATCTACGCTATAGGGAAGCCTCACAATTAGTCCAAGGCAGGCTTCCCTAATGTAGAGATGGTATCTCGATTTAGAGCCCCAAGGAGTAATAACTTAGAATGGCCCTGGTGAGGGGTTATTTCGAAATAGCAGAAGTGGAGCGTCTACACACACCTTATTTTGAAATAGCTATTTCGGAATAGGCGTTATTCTTCGTAAAATGAGGTTTACAGAAGCCGGAATAAGCTGTCCATTATTAACGGAATTACTGTGTAGATGATCACATAATTATTTCAGAATAACGTCCATTATCCCGAAATAACTTTGTTGTGTAGATACACCCATAATGACCATAACCCAAAGTCAATAAAAACAAAAAAACTGAGCTCCCAAGCTGAGTCCAGGTATAGTAACTTCACTTAGAATCATAGCACCCTCCCAATTTCAGCATCTGAAAAGCGACTACTAGACTTTTAACTCGGATCATTGCTCCAGGATCGAGACAGTGCCTAACTCCTCTCTCCACTAATCTGATTAAGTCTTTGGCTTACAGACGTACCTGGCAGGGTTGGTTTGTTTGGGTTTTCTGTAGTGTCTGGGGAAAATTATGTTTTATTTTTGCCACACCTTTAGTTAACCAAAAACCTACTAACTCCAGAGTTTTGATGACATTATTGATGCTACTGTGCCAAATGGAAGCTATGTTAAAGTAGTTCTCTTAGAAACTCAGGAAGGCGATATCTGAGAAATGGAAAAGCAAAGCAGCAACTGAGTTAAAAAAAGTGTTGGAAGTATCTGACGGGGGGGGGTCTTTTGAGTAAAGTGAATTTAAAGGCAAACAAGGCAGTATAAATCTTAATTTAAATGATGTTTTTATAATAACCAAGTAAAATGTAATATATATTTGGCAAGTACCTTATGGAACATGACTGTGGCCTTACTGGTCAAAGCCATATTCTGAATCAGTTATTTTGATCTTTGAGTAATATTACATCTGTAAACTAGCTCCCTTTGGTCGACATCTGAGATCCCAAACAAAAAAGGAAACTCCTTATGCCCCACTAAATAAGATGACAAAGATGGGCTTAAACAACTCTAAGGATTTCTCTTCCACAAAATTTACTACGGATTCTCCTTTTTTTCCCATTCTGAGGACTTTATCACAGAATGATCTTTTCATGGATCAATAACCCTCCCCAATAATCTTGCTAAAGAGATGGAGAAGGGCTTTGTGGCTCTCCTGTGATTGCCCAACTGCAGTTTAAGAACCAGTGGACTAAAAGATTTTTCTGAAGACAGAAGTCCCTCTATTCCTCCCCTAAACTTTTCAGCTTAATAACTTAACTGAGAGCATTAAATTGGTCTTCAAATTCAAATTTCTAAATTAAGTTTTAGCTTAGAAGTGCTCCACCATCTCTACATTTAGCTGGAATGGCAGAAAAAATTACTCTCTCTTACAAATACCACCTCCCTTACAGTGGCATGTTAAAGTATTATTTTGTTACACAGCACCAATTTTCAAAAGACAGTCTAAGAAACTTAATTATTTTAATTGCTTTTCATTAAATTAAAAATTGCCTGACTTTTTTCTAGGCTACGCTTGATACAAAAAAAACCAAGCAATTTTTAGCTTAAAATGTAGGTCAAAAAGTTGAGTGCTTAAGCTGTAAAGTTCAGGACAGGGGAAACAGTTAAGTATATTTGATAAAGGGGAGGAAAGAGCAACAGTTCTGAATTGTTGCCATCATCCCATCCCCCAGTGAACCCAGCTGCCCTTTCAGCAGCAGTTTTTGGCTTAGTACCACTTTTAACTCACAGCAGAAAAGAGTCCTTATGTTAGTATTTAATAGAAAGTAAGAATTAAACTGGTCACTGAGCCATGAATTGCTCCAGACAGGACAACCATACTCAATGCAAATCAGAGGGATTAGATATCCAAAGTAATTTTTAAAGGTATTTTTTAAATATATACACAATTTTAAATATACTTTATTACAAATAAGGGGCCAATTTTAGCAGTGAGGTACATGATAGCATAAGTAGCTCATTAAAAGGTGTGCAGACTAGAGTACCATACCTTGCATCAATTTGTCATTAGATAGCTATTGGCATATTTATTTCTCGGGAGCTGAAGGTGTCTAGTCTTCGTTTATTGTATCTAAAAAGCGCCTAAGATGTGAATCAGCTGCCTATTAAGAACATACTGCTGTGGTTTGCTGCTAAAATGGATTATAATGTTTAAATGCTAGAAATCAGATTAGGTTTGTACCTTAAGTGAGGCTAGTGGATGTTCTGGACCAAGTAAACTCCAATGAAAGGAAGCCAAATCTTCATCAGGAAGAATGTGATTACCTAGAATATACAACATGCAGAACTTTTAAAAAAAGTACACCTTTTAAAACCCAAGCACTTTGTATCAAACTGATTTTGCATTAAAACAGATTTGCAGTCAAATCGAAATAAATATCGGTTTAAGAAGGGGGCAGGGAAGGAGTTAACTTTGTAAACAAAATCTATTATTCCATAAAGCCTAATTAAAATGTTATTATAGAAGCATAATTATTTCAAAGCCTGAAGGCTGTCTATTAAGAGCAAAATATTAACTCTACATTTCTATATTTTTCAAGTTCAACCTTAACTTTGAATTTTCAGATTAATGTGATAATATCTATGCTTTTATTGCTGAGGTGATCTTATTTTTTTTCTGGAATAATCTGTTTATACTAATCTAAATCTGTCTTACAGTTTTATGTCTGGAATCACTAACAATTCAGAACACAGAAGCTAGTACTCCTGTTGGAGATGCAGTCAGAAGTCAAAAAAAGTTATCTTAGGGCTTCACCTACAGACACTTAGAATCCTATCTCCCATCACGGCTGAAACTTTCTATGCTCCATTTGATGCAGTTGGGTACCTAAAAAACTCTGCAGCTAACACCTAGATTTAGTAAATACTCCTCAAATGGGTTCAAGCTCAAACAGACACTTCCTAAAAATAATCGAAGCTGCCAAGCCTCACGGATCCCAATAGAAAAAAAAACTGAAATAATTGCGTTAAACCATTTTGAGGTAAGGTTGCCAAAAACTGTAGGGTAACTTTTGAAATACTGAGGACTGTTCTTTTATAAAGCTCTCGTATTTTCAAAGTGGCCTATTCAATCAGCTTTGAAAACCTTTGCAACAGCAGTCTGCCCTCAGCAAACAATACGCATGAGAAATATCAAGCAAATTGGCTTATCTGGCAATGCTGGGTATAAGAGATTAACAAAATCCTACTTTCAAAAATGAAACTAAGCTACCATCTGAAACTATTCTCTCCCCATATTTTCGTTATATTTGCTAATTTTAAGATGAAGAACCACATTGCTTAATAAACTAATTACTTCGTAAATACTACCTTCCAGTCAATTGGTTAACCTGGGAATTAAAAGGATTAGCAAATTAATGACAAAGCTGGATGGTCATTTACTACCTAACCCATTTTAGTAAAGCAGAAAGTTATTTAAATAATTTTGATCTTCCAAAGCATAGCACACATTGCAATCAGAAAAAATAATTGAAGAAATGAGAGGCAACAACTTGAATAAAGCAAGAAAATGATTCACTGATGACAAGGCAACAGATTACATCATCTCTAAAAATGGATTTTACAAACCGAGAAAAGAAATCCTTACAGACTCAGTTAAATTTAACAATCATAAATGTAGCAACAAAGTGTTTTTTCATATTTAACAAGTCTGTAAAAAGGAAACAGGCCTAGTTTCTAATGCTGTCATTTAAAGCAGGATTTTTTAAACTTTTTCACAGCTTCAGTATTTTAGAGTATGTCCCACTCTACAGTTGCTACAGTAGCAGCACAGGTATAGTACAACTATGCTTCTGTAATGCCATAACGAGTAGATGCCTCCTACAATGATGGAAGGAGTTTTCCGTTACAACTACTCTGAGTACCTGTGGTTAGGTCAATGGAAGAGCTCTTTTATTAACATCTCTGTATCTACATTGGGCAAGCTAACTATAATACAGAATTTCTCATAGTCCTGAGTGATGCAACGAAGTCAAAATAAGTTTTCAATGTATATCAGCCCTTAGCAATATGTGATTTATGAATGGGAAGGAAAGGCTATGGCAACCATAGCAATTGGTTATAAGAAAAGAAAAATATTTAAATGATTTGAGGGAAACCAATACCATGCTACTAGTCACCCTCTCCACACTACCAGCGGATGTCTACTACTAGCGGCGCGTCTGGGCTGTCCCACTGCCGGCGTGCTCCGCGGCTTTGCTCCCCGTCTCCCTGGTCTGCTGGGGGGGGGGGGGAGCTTCCCGCTGCCCGCGTCTGGGCTGTCCCGCTGCCTGCATGCTCCGCAACTTTGCTCCGCGTCTCCCTGGTCTGCTGGGCTCCCCCCCAGCAGACCAGGGAGACGTGGAGCAGCTTTTCTCGCCCCGGAGGACGCGGGCAGTGGGACCGCGGCGCATCTGGGCGTCCCGCTGCTCCCGTCTTCCAGGGCGAGAAAAGTCCCGTTCGTAACTGCGGATCCGACATAAGTCGGATCCGCGTAACTCGGGGACTGCCTGTACTATATAGAACATTTAAATCAATTCAACATATGCAGTAGAAGATGCAGGTGCACTTAGTTATTTACTATGGGTACGTCTAGACTACATGCCTCTGTCGCCAGAGGCATGTAGATTAGGCTACCAGACATAGTAAAATGTCGACATCAAAGGTATTTGTCGACCACCCACGTAAACCTCATCCCAGGAGGCATACCTGGGTGGTCGACAAATACCTTTGATGTCAACACCCGCGCATCCAGACTATCGCGCTGAGCCGACAAACAGCTGATCAGCTGTTTGTCGGCTCAGCGCGGCAGCCATGTAATTTTAAATGAAGCGGCGATTATTTAAATCACCGCTTCATTTTACTATGTCTGGTAGCCTAATCTCCATGCCTCTGGCGACAGAGGCAAGTAGTCTAGACGTACCCTATGTCTGCTATACCATATACAGACTCTACACTTTAAGAAACATATTTACAAACACCAAAAACCAGTATTTTGCATTAAAAAATAGTATTCTGTAATTAGACTTCTTACACTTCATACACACAATGGAGAAGAGATTAAGGTTACACAAGCAACCTTCACGCCACTATTTCCTGATCTGAGGGCTTAACTAGGCAATCTCAGTTTTTTATTATTTTTCCCCATTTTTATGACATTTAATATTTTTTAATAACAATGTTAAGACATGAATTAAAGACACTGTCCCCTCTAAGAAGTACACTGAATAAGATCCCTGTACCTCACACTGAGCTTAGTTTTCCAAAGAGACAGGTTCACACAAGGTTTTCACGTGTACAAATCAATACTTAATGAAGGGATCCAAACTCCCACTGTTTTTGAGTTGGATCATATGCTTTTAAGTGCACACAATACCCAAAAAGAGGATGTGTCCCTGGCAGCATCTTAACTGCCCAATATCTGAGGCACTCTCCTTTCTACAATACATAGCTAAATTAAACCTGAACAATACAAACTACGTTCTCTGGTTACAGAAAACTTCCAGAGAAGCTTGAAAAAAGAAACATACCATACTCTCTTCACAGATTGTGATTTTTAAACCCCCAAAACTGATCCAATCACTTTGCTGGAACTTGTCGCCAAGTTTCAATTATTTAACCCCCACAATTTTGTGCCTTTTTTTTTTTTTTTTGGTAAGAGAAGTCATCACTTGTCTTCACATTGTACATATTCTGTAACGGTGGTCCCTTTCTCATCCTCTATATTTCAAGAACAATTCATCTTTGAGTAGCATCAGGTATAAAAACTTACAGCCCAAAAGGTGAACTTTAACAGGGCGTTAACTAACAAGACTAAAAGCTTGCCCAAAAAGGAAAACTGACCGGCATAACTACAGTGAAATTATTATTCTACTGTGACTATGTTGGTATAACTCTCCCATGCAGACACACTATTCTGAAATAAGTGATTTTATTCTGATACAACAGTAATTTATTCTGGAATGACTGTAATTATAATTATAAACCTCTATAAAAGTTTAATTATTTATATTACTGCAGCACCTAATTCAGTAGCATGCATTATAATATTCAAAGACAAACATTATAGTACTGATAAGCCTGCAGAATCCTACAGTTCAAGTGCCCAGAGTTCATATAGAACTTTTCTATAGCTACATCACTTTCACTCCATAAAATAAGAAAACAATAAAATCAATCAAGATGTTAGCTCAATGTTCTGAACCAATATGAAGCAATCCACAAAAATACCTGGTAACTTTATTGGTCTCAAAGGGTTAGTGTCTGGACATATCAGTGGAATATACTTCAAAAAGCTTACAAGTAATTCCAAACATTAAATCACAGAAAGACCAGGTTTTCTCTGATAAAAATAAATTCTCAGGACTGTTTTTTTTTTTTTAAATTTAAAATGTGCGTTTAGACAGATTGTATCAAGAGCATTATCAACTACCACCCTCATAAAACTACTAACATCACTAGCTTTTTTACAAGTATTTCATAGTAATGGTAATGTATGTACTTTGGGAGTGGTTGTGATAACTATTCTTGACACGGAAAGAAAACATGAAATGATACAATTAGAAATATAATCTATTTCCTGCATGGCACATCGCAAGCCTCTTTTGACTCACTCGCTGATATATGGCTCTTTCCATTCTCATGTAAAGCAGGATTTCACTTTTTAATAGGAAAATATTAGCCTTGACAAAGTATGTATATATGGCTTTTAGCATTTACTAGAGCACTTCAAGGGAGTAATACATAGCCCTTTTCCTGCACAGATATCAAAGCACTTGAAGTATTATACTCATTTTATAGATGAGAAAGAACTAAGGCAAAGAAATTATGTGATTTACCCAAGGTCGCTCAGCAAGTCAATGGGAGAGGAGGAAATAGAATCCACATCTCTCTGCTTTGTCTGGTGCTCTATGCAGCATATCATGAAGGAAATCATTTATTCAATACTTTTTGCCCAGATACAATTTAGGATACCAGTCTTTGTAAGTCTTATTCTTCGGAGGTCTCTCATAGAAAACCTCAGTGCTGCAGTAAATAGCAAATCAGTTAACAGAACGAAGTGCTAGAATGGTGCTGGCAGTACTGTGCTGGTAGAACTGACATCTTACAGATGAGACACGAAACTGAGAGGTCTTCACTAGTTGGGCCCATTAAAGATCTCTTGGCATTTATCATCTGAAGCAAGAATGTGTCCTAGCCAAACTCCAACTAAGAGAGTAGTATCTTTCTTACCAGTACTTCCCTGCAGCTTCAATTAAATATAGTTCTTTTCGGTTATAGACATAAATTGCCATTCAGGTAAACAGCTGCTCAGATTACCTCAGTGACAGAGAAGTGATGTGGGCAGCTGAGACACTGCTGTTTGCATAGCACTCATATTTGACATAAAGTGTATTTTGGAAGTGCAAAATACCTGCACGATTCAATATTTTTAGCATGAATGGACAGAGTACACAAGTACATCTGCCCATCTGAAAGATAAACCAGGGTAATTAAATGGAGAGCTTAAATACTGTGTATTAATATGACTAAAGCTGACTGAAAACTTTGTTCCCATTCATGAAGTAAAAAGCTTTGACTAGTGAAAGCTTTTGCAGAACTCCTGCTTTATTTCCATAAGAGATTTGCATTACTCTGTTCACAACCTTTTCAGCTATTCATAGAGCAGCTCTCCAGACTCAAAAGTTGATTGCATTCACAGACATGCACAAGCTAGTGCCACAAGAAACCTAAAGCTTCTATCACTCCATATGCACAGAATACAGTAGCTCAAAAACAATGTAAAGGGAAACAGATCAAAAAGGAAAGAGATTTGTTAAAGCTATTATACACATATACCTTTTACAAATCATTCACTGTTAAGAGAAATGTAAGTTGCAAGTTTCACTAGTCACATTACATAAAATTATCTTATTATTTAACCTACCTAACAGAGCAGCAAAAATAGGAAAGCGGTTTGGATTCAGGTCCAGTTGCTTGGCAACTTCATGCATCAGATATTGGCTTGTTGTGAGACTTTTCCCATTACGGCTCAGTTTTAGGGCATGGGCACTGAAATAGTAAGGGATGTTGCACAATGCATAATCGGAGTCATATGCAACCAAACCATGGAAACCTTTTTCTCTGCAGAAAGCAATTACTTCTTGATGGTGATCCTCAATGCTCTGTGCAACCTAAAAAATAAGAGAAAAAAACATGAACAGTCTTTTCTCATATTTAGTATGACATGCTGAGATCCATAGCTATAGCTTAAGGCAGGGCTACTCAACTTTGGAAGCCCTGGGGGCCACAATGATACTCACAGCACATGCCGAAGGCTGCAACTTAAGCGTGGTTGCATATTCATGCAAATATATACGGAAATATATGCAAATTGCTTCTTTCACCCTGACGGGCATGAACACAAAGATTAAGGCAAGACTACACAACACACAGGCCCTATTTAAGTCAGTTCTGCCGATATTAATAAAATGCAATATTTACCCGATTTCCACCCATATGACAGCACTTTTAATGAGCAATGACAGTCCAGGAATTTAACTACTAAAACGCATAGCAACATTATATTAACTGCTTTTTTGTTTTGGCTTCCTCCCATGGGCCGTATGTTCAGCCCTGCATAAACCCAAATCGCACTGCAGAACGCAAACAAACAGGCCATGGACTACATGCGACCCTCAAGCCTCGTAGTCCTGGCTTAAGGAGAACCTGAACACTTGGAGCAAGTTAGGAATGTTAAAATACCCTTATTTTAGTAAACATGTAACAGCTGAAATTTACAACAGTTGCGTGTTTACATGTGGAAGGGCAAGTAGACGGGAGCCAGCTTCCACAAATATCGACTTCCACTTGCCTCTGCCCCACACTGATGCCTCTGTAAAAGGCAGCGGGGGGAAAGAGGGGGTGTAAGGCAGCTTCACTTTAAAGCTGGCGCCCGCCTCTCCACCTCTGTTTGCTGCAGCCCAGGCTGACTGCGGACAGGAGACTACAGGACCAGGCGCGAGCTGGGACTGAGCAGTCCCGGCTCACACTGGTCTGGGACCACCGAGCCGCTGCATTTTAAATGCAGAGCCACAGCACTCTGGAGCTGACATAAGTTCAGTTCCAGCTCGTGCCGGTGCCAGGAGCTACTCCAACCATGGCTCTGCAGAGTGGCTCCCCTTATCGATTTATCGTGTAGTCAATACAAAATGTATCGACTACATGATTAGCCAAACCACCGTTCCCTAACATCCTTAATTTGGACGGGAGTGATACTACTAAAAGATAGATCAGTATTACTGTATTATATTACATTTTAACAGTTTTTCATTAACACATTATTACACCACTGAATATCAGCCAAACTACAGAAAGGAAAAAAAAAAAAAAGACCCTCAGAGATGTACTTTCCTAGCCACTGAAAGGACTAGAATATGAGTGGTCCCAACAAAGGCATAAGTACAGAGGGTTCAGGAAAGCCAAATAAAGACCAACTTCTGACATTGGAAATAAGTTCCTGATCGGACAACAAAGGTCTTGTGTAATAATATTTTTAAACTATCCTCTACAGTTGACATTTCCATACACTGAACTTCCAATGACTAATAAGTTACACGAACCACAACTGCAGTATCAATCCCTGGACAAACAAATAAATTAACACTATGTTTATGAAAACTTACTCCTGTGTCCTCTGCTTTTACCTACGTTGCAAAGTATCAGAGATTTACAAAATAGCTGACAGTTTTCATGCTGATACAAAAAGCCTCAAACATCCCAATTTAAAAACAGTGAATAATAAAATGCCTTGAAATACCTATTCAAGAACAAGAAAATATCAAACACAACAAGGATAAAACAGAAGCTCCATTCATCTCACTACATATGTTTATACATTTACAAACTTAGACTTAGTGATAAATTAACCAAACGTAAGTGTTAGTTTGTAAGATCCATGGCACATGAACTGTCTTAGGTGTTGCAGAAACAGAACAAAAACACAATAAAGTCCTGGTCCGTGACACGGTCTCCTATGCAGTATAATACATATAATAAAATAATCAAAATAGTACTACCATGCTTCCATCAAATTAGAATTGTTGAAACACACACTTTTATTACTTACTAAAAAAAGATGCTTTCATTATAAAAGAATATTTTAAACAATTATTTGAATAAAGCAGCCCTTGTACTCTGGTTATTATTCCATTTTATCTGCATGTAACAGTTACATTTTATTGCTCTTCTGTTGACTCTCAAGCTTCTGGTAAGGATTCCCAGATGTAAGTTCAGATTTCCATATCTAACTTTATGATTGGCTCATATTTAGAAATCATGTCTTGAGTAACTTTTGAGCCTCTTACTTGGTATTTTGTTTATATAATCAGTTTAAAGCTTGCTAAATCATACAAGTTTCGAAAACTTTTACCTAATTTCTTAGGAAAAATATGCTTGGCATATTTGTTAAAAATCAAGGGAAGAGGAAAAAGTGATGCTCATCTACATCTCACTTTTTCCTATCTTCATCTTTTAACTCCAGTTAAAGTTATCTAATTGCAATAATTTGTCCTCATGGTCAATGGTGCAAAAAGCTTCTCAACCACCCATTGCAAAGGTAACATCTTGCCAGTCATTTCCTAAGTACCTAATTAGTTCCACCACTGTGTGTTTGGTACATGTGGCTGTTTTGTTTATGTCCAAGATAACCTGCCAGAAGTTTTTCATTCTATCAAGTTGTCAGACATGCAATACCACACTGTAGTAACTCAAAAATCAGATATATAAAATGTTTTAACTTGGGAAGGTTACTAGCATAATTTTTAATAAAACTTGCTAGTACTTATGATTAATTGTATGTATCATGCACATGTTGGGTTCATATTACAGAACAAGAGTGTTTAAGTAACAGAAATATTGAGCTGTTAACATGATGAAAAGCTGTAATGAATACCTGTCAAGGTACAGCAAATATTCAACTTTACCAAAACACAAGGGCTACTTCTACATTGGCACCCCTTTCGGAAAAGGGATGCTAATGTAGCACGTTGGAATAGGCAAATCCGCAGGGGATTTAAATATCCCCCGCGGCATTTGCATTAACATGGCTGCCGCTTTTTTCCGGCTTGGGGAAAAGCCGGAGAAAAGCGCCAGTCTAGACGTTATTCTCCGGAAAATAAAGACTTTTCTGGAGGATTTCTTATTCCTACTTAAAAGTAATAAGAAATCCTCCGGAAAAGGCTTTATTTTCAGGAGAATAACGTCTAGACTGGCGTTTTTCTCCGGCTTTTCCCCAAGACGGAAAAAAGCGGCAGCCATGTTAATGCAAATGCCGCGGGGGATATTTAAATCCCCCGCGGATTTGCCTATTCCAAAGTCTACATTAGCATCCCTTTTCCGGAAAGGGGTGCCAATGTAGACACAGCCAAGCAGATACAAAATAAGTACAAAAACTAGAGATAAGAGATCTAAAAATTGAGACAAAACAAACTAGTTTGAACATGCATGTTATGCCAAAATAAAGCACATTGAAAAAAGCAAACTTTTTGATTTTTAACTAAGTAGCTTAAAACAATTTTCAGTGTTTAAAAAGATAAAAAATTAAGTTTAAACCTAAGTCATGTGTAAATGATGCCACAATGGGAAGAGAGAAAATAATTTAAGATTTACTATCTGACATATACAGAAAAGAAAATGAGGTTCTGCCAAAGCACTAACAATGCTAGGTCCATGCCCTGCTTAGTCATTTAAATTCTAAAAAACATGCTTAGCATAAAAACAAGTTTCTGTTTCGCAAATTACATTTCTTTCAATGGACAAACAAACAGAAGTTTATAGCAGAAATAAGGATCAGTAGAAGCTTTAATTTCTCAGATAAACCTGTTTTATCTTTTGTTATGCTCCAGTAATCTACAAATTCTTCAAAGCTGCTCTGGGAAGGAAGTATTTACATTTTTCTTAGCACAAGAAACTAATGGGACAGTTTGTAAAAGTGCAGAAAGACTTTAACAAATGTTTCCAATAAGATTTCGGAAGATTAGCTCATACTTAAAACCTATTACCAATGTTCTCAAAACTAGCCTTCTTAAAACACCAAAATAAAATAAAATTCCATTCTGCAATGAGATTTTATTTCTTTATGCACATGCAAAAAAAGTAAACATGCAAGTTCCATTTACTCTTGCCCACCCAAAGTGTTGCCAGAAATTCTGGCATGAGAATAATGTGAAGGTATCTGGGATAAGGCTAAACAGAAGAAAAGTACACTTGAGGACTATATAGAACTATGATTCATCGGGGTGGATAAAAATTATTTAAAAACAATTAACATTGATTTGTATTTAAATTGGATTTTTTTAATAATAAAATACTAAATCTCATTTAAAAATCAGTTACTATTAAATCTCATCACAAACACGCTAAATCTACTTAGTCTCATAATGAATTAATACTCTAGTCCAGTGTTTCTCAACCTTTTTTTTTTATAAAGTACCCCTTTCAAAAAAAAAAAAGTATCCCCTGTCTAACCCAATGCCCTCACCCCTCCTGCACAGCCAGGCACCCCTAGTGCCTTCCCCACACACACACTAACCCAATGCCCACGTCCTCCCCCAGAAGCAGGTAGCCCTAGATTCTTTTAACAATACCCATGGTCTCACCAGAGCCACTGCCACAGCCACGCACTTCTCCCTCCAGGCACTGAAGCCCGTACACAGAGTGGCCGTGAACTGTCAAGGCGCGTGGCTCTGAAAGACAGTCGAACATTCCCTTGAAGACAGGTGAGGCCGCCCCCTTCCTGAAACCCGGACATTTTTTGTTTTAAAAAAGCTGGCCAGATGGCAATTTAACATGGGAAAACAAGGATACGTCCGGGGAAAACCGGACGTATGGCAACCCAACCTTTGAAGTGCCTGCTCCTGCCACCTGGCCCTGCTTCAGTGGCTTGTCTGCAGGGAGCAAGTGGCCCACCAGCACTTGGCTTACTGCGTGGGGCTGTGCACTCCCACCACAGCCTAGCGCTCAGGGGCAACTGCCCCCCCGCTTCCTCCTTGTTACGCCACTGACCAAGCCTGCCCCCCGAACTTGGAACTGCCCGGAGCCGCCACAGCCACATGCTTTTCCCACTAGGTGCTGGGGCACACATGCAGAGCAGCTGTTAATGTCCAAGCACGCAGCTCCAAACATTCAATTTGACAGGCATGTGCCGCCGCCCCCTCCGATTGGCCTGGGGAGCACGTGAACCCTCCTCCCGCCCTATGAGGAGCATGCGGCACTTCAAAGCGCTACATGCTCCTTGCAGGGTAGGAGGAGGCTTCACGCACTACCCCCACCTCCAAGCCAATCAGGGCCAGGGAGGGGGGAACTGAGCGAAGGTTCCTTCCCCCTGCCCCTGCCCTGCGTGACCATATGGCACTTTGAAGTGCCACATGCTCCTCACAGGGCAAGAATGAGGGCGGAGGAAACTTTGCACGCTCCTCCTGCCCCCAGGCCAATCAGGGCTTAGGGTACGGGAGCACGTGACGTCTCCTCCCTCCCTGCAAGGAGCACATGGTGCTTCAAAGTGCTGCATAGTCCTGCCAGGTCAGGAGAACGTTTTGTGCGCTCCCCCACCCCCAGGCTTTATTGGGAGGGGGAGCGTCAGGGCCTCAGTTGGCTGGATCAACCCACTTGGCGGGCCGTATCTGGCCCGCGGAAGCCCTTTTGCCCACCGTTGGGCTAGGCAGACTGGTAACATTTTCTTTACATATCTGCATATTGATTACTTGTGCAGATAAAATGTTACCGGTCTGCCAAATGTCTGAGAGTGGATTTGCCGGACCACAGCATAAAAAAGGTTGGGAGCCACTGCTCTACTCCAGTGGCCCCCAACGTGGTGCCCGCAGGCACCATGGCACCCACCGGGGCATTTATGTGCATCCGCCGAGTGACCAGGGCCAGCCCAAGCCATTCTTGCTCCCCGGGCACATGGCGCAGGTGCGGCCCCCACCCCGGGCACGCGACGCAGGCGCGCAGGGACGGCTCAAGCCATTCCTGCACCCCGGGCAGCCGGCACGCGACACATGTGCGGCTCTGCCCCAGGCGCATGCGCGGCCACTCCACCCAACGCGCTGTGCACCTTACAGCTGCAATCGGGTGCGCAGCGCACCGGGGGAAGTGGCCATGCACCGGGAGGAGTGCGGACCACTGCTCTAGTCTGTCCAGCCTAACTACCAGCTCTTGCCCCTTGAAAGTTCTGGACTTTTAAATATCTGCTTTTCAGCAGACTAAAGAAATGTACAAAGAAAGACACTGGCTGGACAGGATTGTTTCTGTTCTGTGTTTATGTGATGGTGGGTCTAGGCCAAATACAGCAGAGTTAATTTAAGACATTGTCTAAAGACCTAGACAACATATAGGAAAGAACTGGAAAAGAAGATGGAAGACATTCAGCATATACACAGCTTTCTATATTCCCCTACACTTTGCCACAGAAAAACTGTCTCAGCTTCTGGGTGGAAGAGAAATCCTATCTGAGAATATTTTGAAGAAATTTATTCCCTGAATAAAAAGAACATGTCAAGTGTAAGCAGTGTAACATATGATGAAAGGCCTACTTGCAAAAATGAAAAATCATAAGGAAAACTGTTTATTGGGGAAAAAGTGATGTGGATGAAGACATGGATGTGTCTGAAGAAGAATGTGAATCAAGATAGTAATGCATCGTTCAAGACTTTTGGTGTATGCCTTTTAGTGTAAGCGTGATTTATCAAGTCAATTCCTAAGCTGTTTGCTATGCTGGATGTTGCTAGAAAAAAAGTTTAGCTTAGCTAATCCTTATCATTTGTTTAATTGGTTAACTAGGTTTAGAATCTATCACCCAAGTATTAGGGATGTCAGCATGTAGTCGACTACACAATCAATAAAATTTACCGATAAACCCAGACTTATCGACTATATGCATTACTCCCCGCTGTCTCTGTATCAGAGGCAGCAAGGGGCAGGGAAGCAGGAGCCGGTACCCCACCCCATGAGCAAAGGGTGAGCGGGACAGGAAGGACACGTGGGACGTTTTTAAGCTGGCACACATGGGACGCTTTTAAGCTGGCTGCCCAAGCATATTGCCTCCCAGAATGTCAGCGGGGAGGAGGGAGAGAGGAAAGAGAGACTGCTCCCCATGAGCACCAGATCCTGCATAGACGCCTGCCCTCTTGCCCCCATACTGTTGCCTCTGATACAGAGTCATCAGCGCAGCAAGGCAATGGGGTGGGGTGGGGGCTTCATCGGAGTGGGAAAGAAGCACACTGGCTGCCAGCCCCATGCCTGAGGACTATCGAAAAATCATGTAACTGCTAAAATTTGATGCGGTTACATGATTATTAAATTAGTCGATAGCTAACACCCCTATCACTTATACAACACAGAAAACTGAAAGAAATCTAGAGTTGTCGGTTGCCATTGAGTGGCATTTTCTTATTTTGTATTAAATATTACATGCCTCAATGTTGATGCCCTATGTCTATTCCCTATTTTATTTCAGCATAACTCAGCTTTACCAAAGGAAGTCCATCCTATACTTGTTTTCAATGGAGTTTACTCCAAAATTAAGTGATTTCTAAGAACAGTCAGCCTTAGCTTTTTTGGTAACTTGAAATCAGATCTGCGTCAAAACAACTGCGGGAGTGGGAAAAATGAGCACTAGTTGTAGAAATTTTAAGGACACCATACACTTAGCATTCTGAGGACTTGTCTGTTGGAGTTAATAAAATTTGAAATTAAAAAAAGTTTCAGAACAGCCGTCAGCTGGCAACCCAGGAGACTGCTGCAGTTGCAAATGTGAAACATTTATGTAATATTTAAGATATAGTTTAATAAAAGGTAAGAACAATTGTGCTTCCATGTATGATTTAGTTTTTACCATTCTTAATAGATACTGCAGAGAATGTGGGCACCAGTGGGGCAGGACAGCAAGTGGCCAGGGCAGGAAGTCAGGTGCCTGGGCAGGTCACCAGCTGACTGGCCGGCAGGCAGCGGACCGACTGATTCGGGTCCAGCGCCTTGGCCTTCGACAAGCACCACACAGCGCTGGCCAGCCCATGGGGCTAGGAATCCCAAGTGGAGAGGCCTGGCTTGTCCGGGGCAGGCCACTGGCTTACGCGCCAAGGCACCTGCAGTGTAGTAAGGCTTCCGGGCACAAGGTGGTTTGCAAATGTCTGGGGGAGAGAAGCATCAGCCCCGGGCAGCTGGGCTAGGCCAGCAAGACGGAGCGCGAGCTGGGCACGTTCCCTCGCCAGGCAATGTTGCAGGCGCATGCGAAGGGACCCCGGCCAGCGAGTCTGCGCCCCGAGGCTCCTGCCCACCAGCTGCCCTGGGACAAGCAGAGTCGTGGCCTCCGGCCCACAGCCGCCCCCTATTCCTCCTGGCCAATATATGGCTGCTGCATTTGCAGTTTCACACAAATAATGAATATTAGGTACTATTTCTTAAATAAATGAAAATCAAGTTATCTAAAAAAGTTACACAAAGTATACTCTCATATGTTCTAAAGTACCGTACTGAGCAGTAAATTAACATTTTAATGATCAGATTTGCACCATTATTTGAAGAAACGTGTGAAGTAGTATCAGTAGAAAACTTTATTTAAATTGGTGATGCAACTCACCTTGATTTAAATCAATTTAAATTAGGGATGTAAAATCCTATTTAATATAGTTAACCGGTTAACTGATTAAATGGGGACAGGAGCTGCTGCAACCCAGCTGCTGTGAAACTTACCAGGTAACCAGTTAACCAATTGCCCATTTCACATCCCTAATTGAAATCAACTTGATTTAGATCTATTATTTAAATCATCTTCGTTTAAATCAAATCAACCCTGTGATTAATAAAAGAAAATAATGTGAGAGAACAAAAAAGATAACTAATTTTTAGTTTTAAAATAGATATTCTTGAAAATAAGTTACTAATAAAAAACAAGAAACTTATGGTCTGATCTTCCTATCTATGCATTATCATAGTTGGTTGTATAAACTGATCATATATAAGGATTATAAACAAGTTCTCATTTCACAGAGGGCTGGCCATTTCAAACAGAGCACCATACAGAGCTGCTTTTCATACATAGGTCAGTAATTTCAATCTCTCCCACAGAGGCAGTGATTAAAAAAGGATTACTTTTTGAGAGAGATGTTAGATAGCAGGTAATAGAATAATCAACTGACCACCTGAATACTTAACAGTTAGTCGAATATTCTATAGTCTCCAGAGGCGAGACTGGCAGCCGCTGTGCTCCAGCCCCACGCCCAGAGAGCCCCCTGCCCTCTGTTCTTCTGCCCCTGTATTGATGCAGCACTGCAAGGTGCCAGGCGGGAGCCGGTCCACAAGCAGAGACTGTTTAAAGATAAGCTCCCATCGAAGACAAGCTGCCCGCAGCCCCACGCTGTTGCCACTGATACAGAGGCAGCAGCATGGGGTTTCAGCACCCCAATTCATAGATCAGCCCCTGTCCACAGTGGCAGTAGGAGGCTGCAGGCAGGGGCTGCTCCAGCTAAGCTGGAAGCAGTCCACAAACACCTTAGTGGGTTAACCGGTTAAATGTTAGTCTTTAATCGGTTAACCAGTAAAATGTTAACCAATTAAATGGGATTTTACATCCTTACTAAGGCTATGGCTACACTAGAGACGTTACAATGGCACAGCTGTACTGGTGCAATTGCAGTGCTGAGGTTTCCCAAGTGGCCTTTCTACGCCAACAGGCTAGAACTCTCCCCTCAGCATAGCTAAGCCAGCCCAATGAGCGGCAGTTGCTAGGTTGGCAGAGGAGCATCCCCTGCCAACATAATGTCCACACCAGTACTAGTCAGTGAAACTTATGTCGGTCAAGGATGGGTCTTTTTTTCACATCCCTTACCAACAAATGTGCTGGTATAGATACAGGTTAAGAAAAAAAATGAGCCATTAACTGCTAGTTAAAATATACTATTGATTTGCTGCTTGTTAATCAACTATCAATATCAAAACAATCTATAAATTCATCTATTAAAAAAAACGTATTTTACTGATAGGAAATCCTCATTTCTCTGGGACTACAAGCTAAAAAATATTCTTTAGTGTCCATAATTTGCATATTATTTATGCACACTCACATAAGATCACAGTATCCATTTAAACATGAGCAAAGGCACCACATTAAAAAAAATCTTACTCTTAATACGTGTATCCAGGAAAAACAAAAGACAGTTATGCTATAACCAGAATGTCACATCAGACTTGATACTTTTATTTAGAAAGGACATTAAAGATGACCTGGTGGAAGTATGCTACCATCATAACAAAAGCACTTTAACTTTAAATAAATATAAGGTTTCAGTGTTTTGTAGTCCATAACAGACTATTGCAAAAAAAGAAACTTTCTATCCTGATGGATTTCTAGTTTATTCTAGGTATGTGCCATACATGATTAACACAGAAAGGTGGAATTGCACCTCTCCTGTTAGCCACAGGTTCTCATACAAAAAATTAAATCGATATACAGACAGGAACAGGAAAATCATTCACACTAACATGTCATTAATAGTAACATATTGTATGTCTGTCATTCCTGTTAACCAATCACTACACTAGATACATTAATCCACCGAGTTAGAAAATTTCTCGCCAGTTACAATGAGATCAAGGGGTGGGACTTCCACTAACAGCTTAGGCTGAGCTGGCAGTGCTTCTAAAATGCAGGATTTTTTAATGCTAGGCCTTTCAACCTTAAGTCCCAGGTGGAAAATAAAACTGTAAAATTTCCCCCTGTGAATCTAAGGATTCTCTCAGCCTCTCAAAATAAGTTATTTTTCTGTTTCACCGTTTAGCTGAACACTGAAAAACTTAACCAAAAGATCACTTCTTCAAAACTTTCACAAAAGCAATCTTTACAGAAACTTGTACAGACTTCAAAGTTATCCTTCATCTGAGTTACAGCTGTCCTGTAATCTGCCAAAACTGACTGTACAAAAGCCAAATAATGTTAAATTCCAATTACTGATCAGTGGTACAATCCTGAAGGTCACATAATACTTACTATGCTACAGAAATAATAGACAAAGTTAGCATCTTTTCAGTATGTGTTCCAACTTCTGCTTTTTTTCCTCCTTAGTCAAAGTTTAAACAAATAATTCCTGGCATTTTCATTGCAGGTTTTAGTTATAAACTCTTCTTGTTGTGGTTAAACAACATCCATTATGTGTGTCACAATATTTTAAATTAACATTACTGCAAGATTACTACAAATCTGAAAAGCTGGATAAAAAGCATATAAAATATATTGCAACTATCATCTCTTATATGGTAAAAATGTTATAATAAAGCCTCAAAGACACACTGTCCTGCAATCAAAGCTATTAGCAAATGTAGATTTGTTTGAAATAATATAAACTGCAGGTGCATAACTGATTCTATATTAAGCAGTTCTAGTATAAAAGACATAGGTAATGACACTTCGTGTTAATCAATTGTTGTAGAATAATGGATTAATTAGTTTAAACTATTTAATTCCCCTTTATGGAAGTATTCTGGTTCTTTTTATATTTGACAAGGTATTTTCAGCTTTTTACCATAGATTCTGAACATCTACATTTTAGTCTCTGACAATGCATTTCATTTAAACAAAACATCTTCATTTTAAATGCAAATTAACATCTCCCCTCATGGTAGAACTTGTTGCTGGCCTACCAGGTACAATACAACTTTACTGACTTTTTTGTAACTGTTGTTTTGTAAGGTCCACTGAAACTCTTTGCAAAAAAACATGTAACACTGCACGAAGGTGCAAAAATTAGAGTATATTGTTACCTGTGGAGCAAATTAGCTAAGTGTGTTTCTAAGAAGAGGGAACTGCAGGCAGCAAGGGACATTTTATAAGTCAGATAAATGAATGGAACAATGGCCCCCAAAAGAACATGGAGGCAGAGTATCTAGTATAGAACACTACACACAGTTTTAAAGCAAAAAAAAAAAAAAAAAAAAAAAAAAAAACCCCTACTCAACTTTACATAAAAATAAGATTGTCTGCCAATCAGCATTTGGAGGATGATACCTGGATATTCACTGTGACCCTACATAACACTATCATCAGCCCTGCTCACCCCTCAAATGTGGCTCTCTCTGGTTTCTACTCTGAGGGGACATGAAGGGAAGCGGGAAAAGAGGAGTGGAGAAGAGAAATACAAATGAAAGCGTATAAACTACAACAGAAAGGAGAAATAAGGATAGAAAAATCTGACAATAAACGGTGAATAAATAAAGATGAGAAGGATAAATAAAATGCACTGAAAGAAGTGGAGAACATGTAAAAGGAAAACCTGAGAAAGCAACATAGCTAGTCCTGTTTTTGAAACCATTAAGGTTTTTATACCCCTTTTTGAAGGCATGCTGAAATTGTCATTTTCCTGCCTGTAAGCCCATTTGGCCAGTTCAACTGGGGAGGGGCTCTACCATTATTTTGCTTCCACAGGCTGACAGGTATGTATAAATAGAAAATCCCAGCGGAGACTGAGGACACCAAGGTACGCACTACACCCTCCCCTCTGCCTGCTTAGGGCACCCTGCAAGTCCCAGGAGGCAGCAACACTTCGTTTTGCTCCAGCCTCGGGGTCCGCGGGAAGGCAGCGGCAGCAGCATAAACTTTGGCCTCCTCCACTTGTGCAGCTGCCGCTGGCCAGCAGTAAGGCCGCTCCCATGGAGCTCGCCGAACCTCCTCTCCCAGCCCGAGCAGCCGACACCGCCAGGTTTTGACGACATTTTGCGGATATGGGAATTCATACTTCCCCCCTCCCCTCTCTGAAGTCGGTACGGACATTACCGGGAGGGCAATCCTGCTGCCATTTTAGAGCCCTACCCTGCCCAGCGCCACCGCCGCCTCTCCAGGCCGCAGCGCTCGGAATTGGCCAGCGGGACTGGAAAAAGCGGCAGGAGGGGGCACTGGTGCCATGGTGGAAAAGGGGGGTTCCAGAAGCGCAGCAAGCGGGGGCGCTGGCGCCCTGGTGGAGATGGGGGCCCCAGGAGCGCAGCAACAGGAGCTGGCCCCCCTGGAAATGGGGCCCCAGGAGCGCAGCAACAGGAGCTGACCCCCCTGGAAATGGGGCCCCAGGAGCGCAGCAACAGGAGCTGACCCCCCTGGAAATGGGGCCCCAGGAGCGCAGCAACAGGAGCTGGCGCCTCCCTGGAAATGGGGCCCCAGGAGCGCAGCAACAGGAGCTGGCGCCCTGGTGGAGATGGGGGCCCAGGAGCGCAGCAACAGGAGCGGGCGCCTCCCTGGAAATGGGGCCCCAGGAGCGCAGCAACAGGAGCTGGCGCCCTGGTGGAGATGGGGGCCCAGGAGCGCAGCAACAGGAGCGGGCGCCTCCCTGGAAATGGGGACCCAGGAGCGCAGCAACAGGAGCTGCCCCCCCTGGAAATGGGGGCCCAGGAGCGCAGCAACAGGAGCTGGCGCCCTGGTGGAGATGGGGCCCCAGGAGCGCAGCAACAGGAGCGGGCGCCTCCCTGGAAATGGGGGCCCAGGAGCGCAGCAACAGGAGCGGGCGCCTCCCTGGAAATGGGCGCCGCTGCCAGGGTCAAAATGGGGGGGTGAGAAACGCGAGGATAGGAAGAGCTGACTTGTGGCGATGGGGGCCGAGGGGCGCGGCGAGCGGGGGCGCTGGGGGCCGAGGGGCGCGGCGAGCGGGGGCGCTGGGGGCCGAGGGGCGCGGCGAGCGGGGGCGCTGGGGGCCGGGGGGCGCGCGGGCGGGGGCGCTGGTGGCGATGGGGGTCGAGGGGCGCGGGGGCGCTGGGGGCCGGGGGGCGCGCGGGCGTGGGCGCTGGGGGCCGGGGGGCGCGCGGGCGGGGGCGCTGGGGGCCGGGGGGCGCGCGGGCGGGGGCGCTGGTGGCGATGGGGGCCGAGGGGCGCGGGGGCGCTGGGGGCCGAGGAGCGCGGCAGGCGGAGGCCGCAGGCGGGAAGGCCCTGGGCCCGCGGCTCACCTTGATGTGAAAGCGGATGAGGGCCAGGCGGATGCAGTGCGCCATGCAGACGGGCGGCAGGAACCAGACCTTGGGCGGCGGGGTCCCCTTGTTCTGAACGTGGCTGACGATCTGCTGCGCCGTCTGGCGCTCGTTGCCCTGGCGCTTCACCCACTCGTGCAGCCGGGCCTTCTCCAGGGCGCCGTTGAAGAGCACGAAGAGCTCGATGTTGCCGTTGAAGCAGGCCTTGGCCAGCGCCGCCAGGTACCCCAGCATGTGGTTCCACTGGCCGCCGCTCACCCAGTCCGTGTAGAAGCCGCCGTAGAGCCGGTGCAAGCAGTTGTCGGCGTCGATGAGGAGGCGCAGCGGGGTCTGGGGGGGCCGCTGGCGGCCCCCGCCCACGAGGCTGCCCCGGGCCAGCTTCTGCAGCTCCACGGGCACCACGGCGCTGGGGCAGTGCTTCTCGATGTAGTCCTGGAACCCCTGCACCCCCATGGCGGGCCGGGCGAGGGCTGTGGCTGGAGGCGGGGGGGCGGCGGGGGCGCTGCTGCGGAGGCGGCCGTTCAGGGGGGAGTCGTGTGGGTCGGTTGGGGGCTCATGGCAGCTGCGGCCGCCATGTGCTGCTCTCACAGAGCCATGGCTCGGCTCCGGGCTGCTCCGCTGCGGCTCCTACTGCCGGGGGGGGGCACCGCGCGCAGGAAGCCGCCCGCCGCCGGGAGAGCGGAACAGGCGGGACTTGGCGGCGGCCCCCGCTGCCACTCACGGGCCGGCGCGCCGCGCACACGCTGGCTCAGGGCAGCACCGGGGGGCCGGGCCGCGCGCGCGCCTCCGCCACCGACTCGGCACCCGGCTGCGGCACTCGGGCGGCGGGCCTGGGCGCCGGGGCTGTTGCATAACCCAGGCATGCGCGCTGCGCTGCGGGGCGGGGGCGAATCGGGACACGTGGGGGGGGGGGCGCGGGAATGGCGGGCGCGCGGCAGGGAGGTCAGGCCGCGCGGCTTCAGCGCCGGAGGAGCCAGAGCTGCGCGCCCGGCACGTGTGCACGCGCCCAGAACAGCGCCGCGCCGGCCCCGTCACGCTGCACACGGGCCGCGCGGGAAGCGCAGCGAGCTGCACGCGGAGCAGCCAATGGCAGCGGCGAGCTCGGCCCGAGCTGCGTGGGCTCCCACTGAGCGTCTCCGCGCGCTGCGGGGCCCCGAGCTCGGATTTCAGGCCCGGGGTATGGCGAGAGCACGACTTGCTCTTCACCTGGCCACTGCAAATTGGCCTTTCACTGCATAGAAACCTAGCTTGGCTTTGTGCCAGACCCGGAATAGAGAGTACAGCTATCTACACACTCCCTGTAGCAGTGGTTTTCATTTGTAAATCCCTGCATCCCCCTTTGGAAATGTTAAACCTAGTGTGCAAACTCCCAGAGGTCTGTGGCCCACAGTTTGGAAAGCACAGACCTCAAGCATTAAGAGTGGGGGATGTGGCATCTGATAAAATAACAGGCACGTTATTCTATATTTTAGAAGTGCTATTTTTTCACCTTTATTTAAAGTAAAATAAAAACTGCTCAGTTTTTTTTGAACTTGAGAGCTCAAATGGAAGGAAAACAAATCTTCAAAATACTTTGAGAAGATGGACCATCCTTCCCTCTTGCTTGGATTTCGCTGGCTTAGGAGGTTTCCGCCTACAAAACACAAATTTGTTGAGATGCTATCAAGCCATACTGTTTCACACTGTTCCCTCACACTTATGTGATGTCCAAACCCAACAATATAAAACTGGCACAAATTTGAATGATTTAAAGTTTCCTCTCTCCAGACAAATATAATAATAGTTATTTAAAAAGAAACTCAATATTGAGAAATGAACCTCACCTCACCTACAGCTAAAGATTTAACACTTCCAGAAAATCTTCCAAAATGTGGAAGCTTGTTCAGGAGCATATGTTAAAATTAACTCTTCATGTAGGCCACAAATTTGTCAAGCACAACTGGCTACTGAGCAGGACATGAATTTAAAGACATGGCAACATGCAGTCAGTGGCATATGAACTGCCAGAATAAGATCTGTTATCCTCTTCTAAAATGCCTTAAGTATTATGGTGGATGACTTGTTCACTCTGGTTTCAGCTAGTGAAATTTTGTAAAGAATCCCACATTTGGCCTTAGCTATTTCCTGGCAGAACATATATATTATCTTTGAAATATCAACATAGTGTCTCAGTATTCCTCAATGCTTGGCAACTCTCAAATATTCAGATGCCTTATATGAAGTTTGGCATTTTACTGGTAAAGATACGTTTCATTTTTAATAAGATTTCAGTTGTTTGGCTAGATTAGTATCTAAAATAAATACTCTTGGGGTTGAGCAAAGCTTATTTAACACTGCGTGGAGGACCTTTGTATCTAAGAGTGACCAGTGGAGCTTATGAAGATGGTAGAATAAAGTATACAGAAAACTTTGTGAAAGTCCTCAATAAAAATGTTTCCTGGAAAAAAGTGGGTTTTTTTAAATCAGTGTGGAAAATATGCAGCACCTTTTCAGATAACTCTCCAAAGGTGTTCATGAGCATTTAGTAAGAGCTTTTTCTTAATTTAGCTTTCATCCTAAGGCTTAAATGGATTCTCCTTCCAAAGTACAATCACTAATTTTGTTATAACATTAAGGATGCTTCAGCAGAAACACCTTTAAATAGTTACTGTAATACAAATTATTATTATAAATAAACATTGCAATTAATTGGGGATTTGACAGAGGAGAGAGAGGATTTCAGGGTTTGTTTTTTATTTTTTGTGGGATTGTTTTTTTAAGTATCTAAAGATTCAGCAGAGCTTGAATGATTAATGCCAGGGATGCAGAGCATTAAAAAAAACAGATGGTCAGAGAGCCTGCAAAGGGGAGCACAGAGTTTGATCTAGATCACATTCTAATGGAAAGATTACAAATCAATCCAATCTCAGGCCAGAAACCAATTAAAGCCTGGTGAAGAAGTGGGTGTGTTCCATCAATATTCTGAACAATTTAAGGATTCAACGCAACCAATTTGCAAAAGGGGGAGGAAGGAAGTCACTGGGACAGATCTTTAGCTGGTGTAAATTGCATAGTTCCATTGACTTCAATGTATTTCCTGGCTGAGGATCTGCCACGCTGTATCCTGCTCAATCCTGCCACAGTTTAGAACTATTCCATATGTGGCTTAACTCCAGCAGAGTAAGATTTCTATATCTTCTTTGTATAGAACAGTACTGAGAGGTCAAAACAGCCAAAAGACACACTGGATGCTATCAGCTGTAATTCTTTCTTAATATGTAACTAAGGATGATTGACTCAAAATAGCCTATTGTAGTACTAATGGCTGTACCACTGAAACCCTGCTGAACATTACATAACTATCTCAATGCCAATGTCATAGACCATGGAGGGGGGCAATCATAATAATCTAGTCTGATGACCTATACATTGCAGGCCATGGAACCTCACACATCCACTCCTGTGATAGGCCAATAACATGTGACTGAGATACTGTAAGTCCTCAAATCTTGTTTTAAAGATTTCACATTACAGAGAATACACCATTTACAATACACTCAAATCACCAAATGACCCACACTGCAGAAGAAGGAGAAGAAGCAAAGTCAATCTGACTAGGAGAAAATTCCTTCCTGTCCCGATATATGATCAATTAGACACTGAGATCCATCATCCATACTTGGGAAATAATTCCCTGTAGTAACTCAGAGACTTCCCCATCTAGAGCCCCATCTCCTGGCAATGAAGATATTTGCTAAGAGCAGATGCAGATGGGCCATATGCCATTGTAGGCAAGCTCATCATACCATCCCCTCCAAAAACTTACCAACCTCTGTCTTGAAATATAAGGGGTTTTTTTGCTCTTGGTACTCTCCTTGGAAGGCTGTTCCAGAACTTCATTCCTCTGATGGTGTAAAACCTTCATCTGATTTCTAGCCTAAATATGTTGAGGGCCATTTTATAGCCATTTGGTTTTGCCCCAACATACCATTTTAAAAAATAAATACACAAAAACCATGAACCAAAATGAATTCACTGTGTATTCTAAAAAAAAAGAGAAACTGTTTAAAAGCAGCTCTCCCAGAATGAAGTTAGGAAGTTGAGTAGGAGTAAGAATAATGTGAAACTGAGAACTGAAAAGGAGGGGATTTCAGGAGATCTGGGTGCTGATTTGGAAATGGTGGTCTTTAAATGTGCAATATAGCCTATGTAGAGCAAGCTGCTATTTGCACATTGCTGGAGATTCAAGCTATTTCTCTCACAAGGTCCACCAATGGTTTCAGGTGGATTTTGAATGAGAGAACAGGACTGAGCCTGATGTGAGGGCATTATTCAGGCCAAACAGATATTTGTGCAGAAATTGGAAATCTGGGTCAAGTGAAGCCAATAGAACAGCAGCATAAATTATGGTGGGCACAATTAAGATGGCAATTAGGAAGACTGAAATTTATATGAGAGCAAATAGCCAAAAATACAAAAACAAATACAATATTTCAGAAACAGCCTATGAGATAATCAGCGGGGGCATGTTTACATTAGGAAATTATTTTGAAATAACAAAATTAGATATAATTCCCCAAATAACTATTTTGAAATAAGCTTATTTCTCAAGGAAAGCATGAATTATTATTTCAAAATAACCAGCCCCTTATTTCAAATAATGGGATTGGTAGTGTGGACTTTCGGCTTGTTATTTTGAAATAACTCCCTAGAGTAGACCAGGGCTGGGAAACCTGGAGTGCAAGAGAGTTAAGGCAGCAATTAAGGAGAAGTCATTGAAGCTAAATGATTTCTTTGCCCCTGTCTTCACCACCAAGGATAAAGTGGGGCCACGTTCCCTGGCCTACAATTTAAGCAATTAGGTTGAGGCAGAAAGAGGAATGGCCATACAAGATCAGATCAGTGGGTCAAGATGCTTCAAAGGAAGATGCAAGAAATCTCATTATAGACAGTTATTTCATAACTGGTTTGTACAGACTGGCAATGTTACCCCATTAACAGGATGGGTCTGGCTGGGTAAAGGTTAAAAGTGACTCATTAACGTCAGTGACTCATTATTCAAGCTGAATATCAAGAGGATTGGGAGTGGTTTTCTGGAAGGAATGAATTGAACTGTGGTGAGGGAGGTCTCTATGAGCAGCCAATTCAGGGCTGAAGGTTTGATATAAATGTTATCATTGATTTCTTTGTTAAAGACACTCTTGAAGAAGAGGGTGAATGTGTAGTTTGTGCAGAGTGTCTGTAGTATGGGTGAGGAAGGGGGCATAGCTCACATGCTTTATCTGGCTACCTTTAACTTTTCTTCCCCATTTCTCTCCTGAGTGCGGGGATTAGGCCTGCTGCTCTTTGTACTTTCTTCAGGCCTCTGTAACTGTCTCTTTAAATTGCCCCAAACATTTTGTCCCTTCTCAAGGAAAATCTGCCAAGCCTTCCTGTCTACATCAGTACCCCATCAAATGGGATAAGAGTTCTGTGAATAGATTCTTTTGTTTCCCATTTTTCATTATTCTGTTATATCATTTCTTTCTAGATTAATTAAAATGCACAAATTCTCAAATAAAGATCTTAAAATTGCAGCCATTACCTTCTCTAGCGATTGGTTACCATGTTTTCTCCCTCTCTTTTCCCATGGCTCTCTCCTTTGTCATCTCTGAGGTATTCGCCTATCAAACAGATACGGAAGTATAACATGTAGAAGAAATCTTTAAGGCTCTGTATGGCCATCCCGTTCAGATTCCTACTGAACTCTTGCTTTCTGCTGTAGTTGACTTGGATGAGGACTTTGTGTATTCCATTTTGCCTATTCTTTACAGTATTCTGTCAAATAAACAGGTTTTCAATAGTTTCCAGTGTTGTATTCTGTGTGTTGGTCCATCTCCGGTCTTCCCACAACTAGAGTGTCTGTTTGGCTCTTAACCACTCTATATGTCTTGCATCCTATTTATTGTTCTTGTTCTCATTGTTCTCTCCTGGTGCTAATACCAGGTCAACAGGGAGCAATGAGAATACATTTTGATTTCCTATTTATTCTTTGCCTCTGTAGTAGTAGACTTCTGTAGTTCCATATTATGATTTCAACATTAGTAGTGGTTTGGTTTAGTTTGGAAGTCTTGGTATGATTATAATCAAAAACAAATATTCTACATAGGTTCCTCTTCCAGGAGTTTATCGCAGTTCTCAATAGTCCTTTCAAGTCCTTTTCTTTCAGCTATAAGAAGTACCCACTCTTGTTTTATTGAACTTAATTTATGTTCTTCCTAATTTTCTTGTTTGTCTTTATCTTCCACTCAAGTTTTGTCAGCTCCTGTACTCATTGATGCTAATTGTGCCACAGCTGTTACAATCTGATGAACAATATCTTCCCTGTAACTTATATTTTTTAATTTTGTACTAAATAATATATAATATATATAAAAAAAGAAAGTTACACAACTAAAAGATTTCTTAGGAAGAAATCGGAATATATTTTCAATTAACAATACTATTAGTATTATACATATAAAATTCACAACTCTAATCTTTCTTATTCTGGTTTTGAAAAAGATCCACCGATACTACTTTGTTTTAATATATAGCAGCTTCTTCCAAATATCTCAAATAGCTTCTGACTGAATATTTTCCTCTTAAAAAGGAAAAAGATTTTCATAGGATATTCAGCTAAGTCATCTTAATGCTTGTCAGTCTCTCCAACAGTATTATCTCCCAGATAAGTTTCATTGTTCTATTTTTGGAGTTACTTGCTTTTTCCAGCTTGCAGCAAGAAGTAAGAGTGCAACAACTGATAGATTACTAGTCAACTTTAATAGATTTAAATAAGCTAAATTATGAATATTTCCTCAGTATAAAAGAGGAATAGTCTTCCAATAATTTTATATGCAGTTATTTATGGTCCTTTATTACATTCACTTTTTCTCATGGTACATCTTTCCATATTAATCTACACTTGTCTACACTCCAGCATTCCAGCTCTCTTAATTTTAATTTGCTGATGTTATGGGGGTACAGAATTGCACCTTCTTATTGGTCATGATTCACTCCTGCTCCACAGCTTGCAGGTTTTCTGATTCACTGCAACTCTGAGTTTTAGGTGGGGAACTATTCTGCCTCTCTATCATATTCTTCTGCAATTTCTCATTAGCCTTGATAGTGTACCATTTGAACCTTAATCACTTTGCTTTGGAGTTTTGGCCATCATCTTGTTGGGTTGAATCTGTACCTTACTCAAGTTCTCCATCTTCTTCAGTCGCAGGCATTTGCGTTGGCTTTACGACTTCTTATTAGGGAAGTCTGTAAAGAACCCACAATATTCTGGTGACTCTTCTTGGGGTTACACTATCGGATCTCATCTTTTTCCTAAGTCATGTTTCCTAGCAATAAGTCCTACCTCCTCCATACCTATGAAAAATTATGGTTCCATCTTGATTAACAGGAGGTCAATTATCTCTTACACAAGAGTGAAGAGCAATGGTCTCACAGCACGAAGTCTTATTTCTTTGAAAAATTTCTCTGCTTGCATTCAGTGTTTCTATTAATCTTAAAAGAAGGGAGCTGGAAAGGTTTATCCCGCATCATGTTTTTCACTCTTGGCCAACAACCCCTTAAAAATATAAAAGTGATCAGACAGAAGAATTTTGGCTTCTGATTGCCTTTGCCTTCATCATTACATGAATGAACTTTGCTTCTTACCTAGTTTAAGGAATTCTCTCAGATTTCTGTCCCTTAGCCCTGAAATAAATTAATACTTCACGTAATAATTTGTCAATTACTGCCAAAGCTGCCCAATTCTCTTTGGTCCATGTGGATTCAGCACATTTTCCATATGCTATCCTGTTCTATCATCACATAAGAAAGAACCTAATCAAAATGGATGGAATCCCAGTAAAGACAGCGTTGTTACAGAACAAAGACCTTTGCCTAGCTTCTCCCTCAAGGTTACATGCTTGCTTGTAGTGTTTATTTGGTATGTGTGTGTGTGTGTATCCTCTTGGGAGTCCATCTTCCCATTCTTCATAAAAATAGCAACAGGGACCTGAAAGTTTGACATCCCAGTGATATTTCCTATGGATTCCCCAGGATGGCAGATGCCTCTGCTTCATACTCCTTTATTTCAGTCTATGAATATTATTCCAAAGGCACATGCTTTCATGTCTAGCTAGATGTATCAAAGTACAGATGACCTGGAGTGCTTATCCTGAGAGAGATGGCTGTGATAAATCTCCCTGCCATGTTTTGTGGTACATCAGTGATACATTTCATAGCCTTCTGGGGCCATATGCCACAAGTTTTGTTTTGTTTTTTTAAAAGAACATCTAGATATTCATTTCATGGTTGGTGGGAGATCATAACTTCTCTGTTTTAAGTAATGGGTCAAAGAGCAACTTATATTTCTTACACAGCCTCAGCAAGGGTCACGCAGAAGGAGGAATTGGAGGAGTTAGCAAGAAAAGAGACTACAAAAGGAGTTAATGTTTTCCCAGATGGATTTTTTCCTTCTTTCTTCATTGGCTTTCACTCCTTCTACTTCGCCCTTTTCTTTCCCTCTATTCACTTTTAGGTCAGCCTCCTGCCTATTAATTCCCCTTTCTATGTCAAGGGGACCTAGTGATGCCACACACATTTTCTTCAGGCTGCCCAATTGGCCAAAACGTCTTGGAAGCACTGGGGGGACCAACAGTCTAGCTACGGGCCTGTGAAAGAGAGAGCTCTCAGAAGATTGCTTGATGTTGAATGGCAGAAGGTAGGGAAAGAACTTCACTCTGTAGATCATAGAATACTAGAACTGAAAGGGACCTTGAGAGATCACCAAGACCAGTCCCCTGCCCTCACAGCAGGACCAAACACCATCTAGATCAGTGTTTTCAACCTTTTTTTAAAAAATAAAGTACCCCTTTTTAAAAAAAATTATAAGTAGCCCCAGTACCTACAGTTTTCAGACATATTTTATTTCTACCATTGCAACACATTTGTTTAAACACTTAATTGTAGCTGGGTGGGCGATGACATTTTTGGGTGTAAAAAGTACAAAAATAATAAAGTGCTGTAAAACTTAAAACAAAAACTCAGTTTTCTCCAAATTTCAGTTGTGTTGACATATCCCTGTTGAGTACCCCTAAGGGTACTTGTGCCACTGGTTGAGAAACATTGATCTAGATCACTCCGACAGGTGTCTATCCAACTTGCTCTTAAATATCTCCAGTGATGGAGATTCCCCCCACACCAGGCTATTTATCCCAGTGTTTAACCACCCTGACAGGTAGGAAGTTTTTCCCAATGTCCAACCTAAACCTCCCGTGCTGCAGTTTAAGCCCATGGCTTCGTGTCCTATCATCAGAGGCCAAGGGGAACAACTTTTCTCCCTCCTCCTTGTAACAGCCTTTTAGATACTTGAAAACAGCTATCATGTCCCCTCTGTCTTCTCTTTTCTAAACTAAACAAGTCCAGTTCCTTCAGCCTCATAACTCATGTTTTCTAGACTTCGAATCATTTTTGTTGCTCTTCGCTGGACCCTTTCCAATTTCTCCACATCTTTCTTAAAATGTGGTGCCCAGAACTGGACACAGTATTCCAATTGAAGCCTAATCAGCACAAAGAATAGCGGAAGAATGACTTCTTGTGTCTTGCTCACAGCACTCCTATTAATGCATCCCAGAAGCATGTTTGCTTTTTTTGCAACGGTGTCACACTGTTGGCTCAGATTTAGCTTGTGGTCCACTATGATCCCTAAATCCCTTTCAGCAGTACTACTTCCTAGACAATCACTTCCCATTCTATATGTGTGAAACTGATTGTTCCTTCCTAAGTGGAGTGCTTTGTATTTGTCCTTATTAAACTTCATCCTATTTATCTCAGACCATTTCTCCAGTTTGTTCAGATCATTTTGAATTTTGACACTATCTTCCAAAGCACTTGCAGCCCCTCCCTTAATAATTGTACTCTCTATGCCAATATCTAAATTGTTGATGAAAATATTGAACAGAACCTATCCCAAAACAGATCCCTGCAGAACCCCACTTGTTATGCCCTGCCAGCATGATTGTGAACTCTCTGAGAATGGTTATCCAGCCAGTTATGCACCCATCTTATAGTAGCTCCATCTAAGTTGCATTTCCCTAGTTTATTAATAAGAAAGTCATGTGAGACTGTATCAAATGCCTCCCTAAAGTCTAGGTATGTCACATCCACCACTTCTCCCTTATCCACAGGGCTTGATATCCTATCAAAGAAAGCTATCAGATTGGTTTGACATGATTTGTTCTTTACAAATGCAGATGCAGCTGTATGATCAGTGTTGCTTTTAGCAAGTCTGAAATCCAAGCTCTGATCCCCAAGAGAGATGAGTAAAACACCCCAGCTTTTTAAAGAGCAACAGTTATTTCAAACAGAGCAGGAAAACTCCCTTCAAGCAATTACCTCTGGTGTTGCCATTTAACATTTGCATCGTGCTTAGAAGCCAGCCTGTTCAGGTCTGTATTGTGCTAGGCACTGTACAGACATCTGAAAAATGGCAATCTCTTCCCCAAGAACTGAGTCAAGGCTAGAACAGCCCTGATGTGTACTCTACTTTGTCCATGGGAAAACCATCCTTTGAGGGTAAAAATGATACTGTCTGAAAGAATGAATGGCTCCCGCTGGGGAACAGTCACTGCTTTCACTGCAAGAAAAAACTCAGCCAGGGCACATAGTACACAAGCTACATTAGGTCACTTTTGCTTTCTTTAAAGAACTTTACAAAAACATTAAATGAAGCGCTAGTTAACTGCTACATAAACACAATTTTCCAAAAGCAGAGAGTAAATAATACAGATATTATGAAATAAGAGCTTTTAAGAAGCAACATCACTAGTTCTTATAAGAGACAAAAAACAGCAGCATGCTGATCCATTCGAATTAATACCTGTGACACACACAAAAAGGGTATGTGGTAGAATATGATGTATACACTAAGACTGTGTCTAGACTGGCATGATTTTCCGGAAATGCTTTTAACGGAAATGTTTTCCGTTAAAAGCATTTTTGGAAAAGAGCGTCTAGATTGGCACGGATTCTTTTCCGCCAAAGCGTCCATGCCAATCTAGATGCACTTTTCCCTAAAAAAGCCCCGATCGCCATTTTCGCTATCGGGGCTTTTTTACGGAAAACAAATCTGAGCTGTCTACACTGGCCCTTTTGCGCAAAAGGACTTTTCCTGAACGGGAGCAGCATAGTATTTCCACAAGAAGCACTGATTTCTTACAGTAGGAAGTCAGTGCTTTTGTGGAAATTCAAGCGGCCAGTTTAGACAGCTGGCAAGTTTTTCCGGAAAAGCGGCTGATTTTCCGGAAAAACTGGCCAGTCTAGACACAGCCAAAAAGTGCTTCATAGCAGCAGTGCCAAATAAATAAGTCATGATACCATTTCTTTGAGACTGATAGATATTGATATAATCGAGTGTAGTATCTATATATTTATCGACAAGCCCAATCATTCCCAGAACTTAAAGATGCCTTTAGTGGTGTGGAAACATTTTAAAGAGTGGGGATGCTGACACACACCCATTACTTCTGCCCTCTCTGCCCCCCATCCCCCCCAGCAAAGCCCGGCGTGCAAGGCCAGCAGCCAAGACCTGGGGCTGGCAGGAGAGCCCCCTGGTGCATGGGGCCAAAGCAGAGTCCCCTTCACTCTCTCCCCCTCCCCGCTCGTGTGCGCAGAGCCGGCAGTTAGGACCCCAGAGTACAGGCCAGCAGCTAGGTCCCCGGGTATAGGGCCAGTAGCAGAGCACGGAATGGCAGCTGGGTCCCCTGCACTCTTAGGGTCTGTCTACACTACAAAGTTAATTCGAACCAACAGCCATTAGTTCAAATTAACTGTAATAGCAGCTACACATACAAATCGCTAGTTCAAATTTAAATCGAACTAGCGGAGCGCTTAATTTGAACTTTCTAAACCTCATGCTACGAGGAGTAACGCCAAATTCGAATTAAGTAGTTCGAATTAAGGGCTGTGTAGCCACTTAATTCAAACTAGCTGAAGGCTAGTCCTTACCAGGTTGCCCTGGTGGCCACTCTGGGCCAAACCAGGAAAACTCTTCTGCCCCCCTCCCAGCCCCGGAGCCCTTAAAGGGGCAGATTCTGGCTACAGCACCCAGCCAGCAGACCCTGCACCTGGCACAGCATGAGCCAGACACCCGCTGCCACCCAGCCCTCCCCCTCTTCCCGGGACCAGGCTGGCGGCTCCCAGGGCCTGCCGGGGCCAAAGAAGACAGAAGCCTGCCTGGTCTAGTGCGGAGATCGTGGACCTCATTGAGGTTTGGGGGGAGGCCTCCACTGCCCACGATCTCTGCGCTAGGCACAGGAAAGCAGCCGTCTAAAGCCGCATAGCTGCCAGCCTGGCCACCAGAGGCCACCTGCGCAGCCAGGAGCAGGGGCGCTGCAAAATTAAAGATCTGCAGCAAGCCTACTCAGGGGCTTCCAACCAGGGGCTGACCCAGATACCTGCCCTCATTATGAGGCCCTGGACCGCATCCTGGGGGTTCACACAGTCCGTGATCGACCCTGGGGCAGAGGGCCCAGCCCCTGAAACGGGGGAAGAGGAGGAAGATGAGGACGACGACAGCCAGGAGCCTGCAGGGAGCCTGCCCAGCACCCAGGACCCCCGAGTCATCCCACGGAGCCCATCAGCTGTGTCATCTGAGGCCGGGGAGGGCTCCACATGTGAGTGCCATAATGGTCCCCTTATGTGGGGGGGGAGGGAGCCCAGGTACTGTGCGCCTGGGCCTTGCCCACCGTGGAGCAGCAGCTGGGTGTCATGCAGGGACCCTACCTCATTCCACACACGCCGACCTCGCCTTGCAGACGGGGGCTGGGTTTCACTCACTGTGTCCCCAGGGAGAACTGACCACTGCTCGTTTTACCACAGAGCGCACCACCCCGCCTGGACCAGCCACCCGCACCCGGGCCAGCAGGCGCACCCAGAACCAGGAGGTGTACCAGCGGCGGCACCTGTGGCCACTGGGGCAGCAGCTCCACAACCAGGAGCAGTGGGTCCGCGAGGACCTGCGGCTTCGGCAGCAGAGCTTGCAGGCATTGAAGGAGCAGGGCCGTGCCCTCCGAGGCCACCTCCAGACCCTGGTGGACAGACTCCTGCCTCCTCCTGCTCCAGCCCCTGCATCCGCCCCAGCTCTCGCTCCTCCTCCCACCCCTGCTCCCCCTCCCGCTTCCTCTGCCCCCCCCGTTCCTCCTACCCCACCCTCCGAACCCGCACCCCCAATGCCACTCCTCCCCTTGCCTCCCCCTTCCAACTCCCTCCTCCCAGGTTTCCCCCTCCCCTCTCCCATCCTCATTCCTCTCTCCTCCCACCTCAGTTCTGTGAAATAAACAGACATATTTGTTGGCAAAACAGGTGTTTTTATTTTATGTTAGGAAGGGGCGTTAGGAAGGGGAAAGGGGAAGGAGGTGAGAGTGGAAGAAGACCTCAGTGGGGCATGCCAGGGAGAGTTCAGTCCTCCTCCACCTGGAAGTTCTCCCACAGGGCTTCCCGGATCCGGACAGCCACCCGCTGGACCTCCCAGGCGGCGCTGCACGTACAGGCCAGGCAAGCGTTCCACCTCAGCCATCCAGGCTGGCAGGAAAGTCTCCCCCTTTCTCTCACATAAATTGTGCAGCACATAACATGCTGCCACCACGAGAGGAATATTGTGCTCGGCGAGGTCAAGGCGGGTGAGGAGGCATCTGAAGCAGGCCTTCAGGCATCCCAAGGCCCCCTCCACCACAATGCAGGCCCTGGTGAGCCTGGCATTGAAGGCCTGCCGGGAGGGGTTGAGGTACCCCGTGTACGACTTCATCAGCCAGGGCTGTAGGGGGGAGGCCACATCCCCCACCAGGCACATGGGCATGTCCAATCTCCGACCCTGATATGGCGGTCAGGGAAGAAGGTCTCAGCGTGCAGCCGCTGGCACATGGAGGAGTTGCGGAACACCCGTGCGTCATGTGCCTTGCCGGACCAGCCCACACTGATGTCCGTGAACTGGCCCCGGTGGTCAGACACGGCCTGCAGGATCACTGAGAAGTAGTCCTTCCTGTTGATATACAAGGAGGCCTGGTGTTCCGGGGCACAGATGGGGATGTGCGTCCTGTCGATCACCCCCTCCCTCCCCCGCAATTGGGGAAGCCAAGGGTGCCAAATTCCTGGATGACCACGTCCAGGTTGGTAAGGCAGACAACCCTGCGGAGCAGCACCCTGTTGATGGCCTTGACCACCTGCAGAGAGACACACAAAACCAAGAATCATTGGGGTGCCTGGATGGCTGGGAGTGTTCGTTCCCTGGCACTGCCCTGTGCCCCACTCCCAGAAGCAATCCTGGCCACCGTGGGCGGTGTGTACTACAGCTGGGACAGACCAAACCCTCCCATGCAGGGCACTTTCACCTCCTCCCCCCTGTTTTCCCTGGGGCAGTCCATCCCCTCCTTGCAGCCCCCCTCCCCCTCTGGCCCAGTGGCCGGTGAGTGCCGTACCTCCATGAGCACTGCTCCGACAGTGGATTTCCCCATGCCGAACTGGTTCCCGAAGGATCGGTAGCTGTCCGGCATGGAGAGCTTCCATAGGGCAATGGCCACCCACTTGTGGAGGGGAATGGCGGGCCTCATGCGAGTGTCCCATCGCCACAGAGCAGGGGCGAACCACTTGCAGAGCTCCAGGAAGGTGTCCTTCTTCATCCTGAAGTTCTGGGTCCACTGTCGGTCGTCCCAGCGCTCCAGGACGATGCGGTCCCACCAGTCGCTGCTGGTGGCCAGATGCCAGATGTGGCAGGGCACACTGGCGTCCGGGCACTTCTGTGGCTTCTCAATGGGCCCCAGGGAGGCCAGGGGGAGGGGCAGAGGGCTGACGTGCACCAGATGGTGCCAGGCAGCCTCCAGCCATTGCTGCCAGGCTTGCAGCAACAAATCCAAAAACTGCACCAGAATGCACGGGGGCAGCTCTGGCTCCATGGTGCCAACTGCTGCAGTGTCCCCAATGAGAACGACTGAGAGGAAAACGCTTTGCAGAGAGGAAAACGCTTTGCTGTCCCTCGGCGAGGTTGGCAAGCAAGCGGAAAAGCTGAGAACCGGCTGTCCAGGGGGGTCCCTTTAAGCACAAGCCTCAGATAGCTTCAGACAGCAGCCACACAAAGCAACTACTGACCTGATGCCGTGATGGAACCAGTTTCAGCTGGCCTTAAATGCGACCCAGCATCCAATCAGTGTGGACGCGCTAATTCAAATTAGCAAAACATTATTTCAAATTAGTTTTTGGGTCTAGATGTGTTATTTTGAAGTAGCTTATTTCAAATTAACTAATTCGAAATAAGTTAATTTGAAATAGTGCTGTAGTGTACGCTTAGGGTATGTCTACACTGCATTCCTCTTTCGAGAGAGGAATGCAAATGCAGCTGCGCAAAATTGCAAATGAAGCACGGATTTGAATTTCCTGCACTTCATTTGCATAATCGCGTCCGGGTGCTATTTCAAAATACTCTATTTCGAAAAAAGAAACATCTACATGCAGTTATTTTGAAAGAAAACCCTTCTTTTGAAATTACCCTTAAACCTCATTTTATAAGGAGGTTCATTTGCAATTTTGCTCAGCTGCATTTGCATTCCTGTCTCGAAAGAGGAATGCAGTGTAGACATACTCTTAGTTCCCGCGCCTATGAATGCCTTAAACACCAACTTGATTAAGAAGGTTGAATGCTGTAGTCAGTGACATTTACAACCAAATGTGACCAAGACCGTTTATAGTGGGGTGGGGAACCTTTTTTGGGCCGGGGGTCACAGGGGAGCAGGACTGGCGTGCCAATGCTGGGGAGGAGCCCTGATCCTAGGGGGCCAGATCCAGGCAACCCAGAGGCCGCATCCAGCCCCTGGGCCTTAGGTTCCCCCCCCTTGGTTTAGAGTGTGTTCCATTTTACAACATCAGAGCAGAGCGATGAGGAAAGGTTAAAAATTGGGCTGTTAGTCTTGAAAAAAGAAGACTCAGGGAAGACCTGATAACAGTATTCATATACGTTAAGCCGTGTTACAAAGGACTGTGATCAACTGTTTTTCGTGTACACCAAAGGTGAGACAAGAATTAATTGTCTTAATCAGCAGCAAGGGAGATTCAGATATTAGAAAAAAAATCTAGCTAAAGATGTAGTTAAGCTCTGCAATAGGATGCCAAAGGATGCTGTGGAATCCCCATTCTTAGAGATAAGACAGGCTGGACAAACCTGTCAGAGGTGGAGGTTTCTGCGGTCCTGTCTCAATGCAGGGAGCAGAGTTTGATGACTGTGTGAGGTCTCTTCCAGCCCTAAATTGCTACAATTGTACGATCCAGCAGTGCATCACCTACTGTACCAAAACACACCAGTTCTAACACCCAAAATACAGTTATTTGACATAAAATTGTCTTAAATAACTCAAGGCAAGGTCCATATACTTCATAATTTCATGGCTGTGGCAAGTTCTATGATTGGTGTGAACAATACTATCTCAATGGGTTACTACATTTGCAGGTTTGTGACAATTTAGGTGTTAACATTAGCTGTCTTGCTGCCTACCATTTCAAACAGACATGCAGTTAATGTTAATTACTAACAATCTGCACTGTGCTGTGAACATACAGAGCATTATAAAAATGCTTAGTATTATCCAAAACGGCCTAGTACATCTTCCCAGGTGTCAACATCATTATCTCCTATTCAGTTGCCAAAACCTCCAGCTTTCCTATTTCTACAATCTAGTTATGCAGTTACAGTAAAAAAAATAAAAACAGAAAACAGCAGTACACTGAAACCCAAAACTTTGGTTACTGCAAAAATAATATTTAATTTGTGGATTGGATTCAATTTAAGCAATCCTTAGTAAAATCCTCAGTATTTTCATTTTATCTGAAGCTGCCAATGTTTTTCACAATCTCATATCCTAAAGAGTTCTTAATCTTCCCTCGTTCCACCCAACACATGGGATGTATTTGTTTTTACTTCTTTTTACACTTCCCTTATTTTATCAGTGGCCTGATAATCTTGCCAATCTTAATCAACACACTCTGGCAGGAGCACGCCTGCACTATCATTCTTTAAGGAAAAGTCTAACTGGGACTGTTCACCTCCCCCACCCTTCCTCCCCCCCTACATATACACACACCATAAAGAGTAGCTGGAAGAACTCCCTATGGAAATTGGAACTAGAAACTTCCGCTGGGTGCTGCTCCGTGGCAAGTGTACACAACCAGGCTGCCCACGAGGGAAGGTGATGCGAGTCTCAGACCATCTTCTGAAGATACCATAAGTAATAAGAGGACACTGGCCTTTCTCTTCAAGATCAGTTGCCCCAGCAGGTAAGAGGGAAAGCGTAAGTGATCAAGGTCAATGTCAGGGAAAAACTTGAGAGGGATCTTTAACCAAGTATTTCAGAAATCAGAAATGAATCAAGTGTGTGTATGTTTGTAGCAGAGATTCTTTTTCTAAGGGTCCATCTATGCCTCCTTTTTGGAATGACGGTTGTTGGAGGGGGAGGGAATTACAGGACAGTTTGTGCTGTGCTAGTTATATGGATGACTAAAATACTTCAAAAACAATGAGTAGTCCTGTGGCACCTTAGAGATTAATCAAAAAAATATAAATAGTATCATGAACTTTCGTGGACAAAACCCACTTCAGTCTCCAGGACGGGCAAGTCAATACTTTACAGAAGCATTACATTTCCTTTTAGAATGTTGCCTTGTATTTTTGTAAAGGATGCCCATTGATGATTGTGAAATCTGATCACCAGGAAAAAAATACTTGGAATGCAAGTCACAGCTCTTCACCCTCAGATATTCAGCCAAGGACCAAATAAATCTGTTAACAACTGACTACACAATTGCAGTCCAGATTATATACAAAAATACATCCCACATGACCAAGTAATGCATGAAATACACTTCTCAGCCACATTCATACGCCGCTTAGCAATAAAGCTGATACTTGCTAAAGGATGGAAAAAGTCCCTTCTTCTTTCAGTACATACTTTTAGTATTTTGTTTCCACTGAAGAAAACAATTACACTGCAGCACAATAGCTCAAAACCTATATTCAGAACATAATAAAACTTTGAATAGTTGGTTTTGCTGTTTGTTTAATGAACTGGTTGGTGTAATTAAAGATTTGTGCTTGCATTCTCATTGAAGGATAGGATGACACAAGTAAACACCATCCTTTTGTTGGTGTCACATTTTGTGTAGATTTATGCACGTGAGAATAAAATCTTTAAAATCTTGGAGGATATTAAGAGTTAATCTCAAAAATATTATTGTAATTTGCAATCTACACTCTGTTTTGAACGCAAAATCACTTCACTGAAAGGAATGCTAAAAGCAAATTACTGGGCATTGAAAAAAGCATGGCATGTGATTGAAAATGTAAACTTCACACTTGGGGCCAATTTCTCTAAGACGACCTTTGAATGTGTGCCTATAGGACTGTAAAAGCACTGGCTCTCACCAATCAAACATGAACCTGCTCACAAGCAAATTCAGTAACTGATCACACAATTGCTGACAACTCACCAACACCACTTTCTACAGGGCTCTTTCCTCTGAGCCCACTGAGTAACAAAAGAAACTATACCATATGCTCATGATACACGCTGCTACAACTTTGAGACCAAATCTATACAAACACGCCTCCCCCCAAATCTGCAACCACAAGTATTCTATCTGCTACCCAAGATCCATAAACCTAGAAATCCTGAACACCCGATCATCTCAGGCATCAGCACACTTACAGCAGAATTATCTGACTATGTTGACCTTCTCCCAGACCCTATGCTACCAGCACTCCTAGCTATCTTTGAGACACCACTGACTTCCTGAGAACACTGCAGAGCATCAGTAATCTTCCTCAAAACACCATCCTGGCCACCATGGATGTAGAAGCTCTTTACACCAACATTCCACATGAAGCTGAACTACAAGCTGTCAGGAACACTATCCCCACTGATGCTGCAGCACACCTGGTGGCCAAGCTATTTGTTCTCACCCACATTTCCAATTTGGGGACAGTTTATTCCTACAAGTCAGCAGCACTGCTATGGGCATCTGCATGGCCCCACAACATACCAATATTTTTATGGCTGACCTCGAACAATGTTTCCTCATCTCTCTACCCCTAGCACCCTTCCTCTAGTTATGCTCCATTGATGACATCTTCATTATATGGACCCGCAGGAGGGAGACCCTTGAAGAATTCCACAAGGATTTCAATAATTTCCACCTTACCATCTTAGTCTGGATCCATCTTAGTCTGGATCAGCCCACACAAGAGATCCACCTCTTTGACACTGCAATACAATTAAATGATGGCTACATTACTACCACTCTATACTGGAAACCTATGGACCGCTATTCTTATTTACATGCCTCTAGCTTCCATCCAGGACACAGCACACGATCGCTTGTTTACAGCCAGGCCCTAAGATACAACCAGATTTCCGCCGGTCCCACAGAGAGAAACAAACACCTACAAGATCTTTATTGAGAATTCTTAAAACTTAAGGGAAGTGAAGAAACAGATTGACAGAGCCAGGCGAGTTCCCAAGAATCTGCTTCTTCAAGACGGGCCCAACAAGAAAAATAACAGAACAACACTGGTTATCACCTACAGCCTGTATCTTACAACCCTCTAGCACATAATTGACAATCTACAACCTATCCTGGGAAATGATCCCTGTGATAGGGTAGCAGGAGCCACAGAGGCAAACCCCGCGCCCCGCACTCGGGTGCTGGACGGCCCCAGCGTTGCGGGACACGAACGGCTCTGCCGAGCCTGTTCGGTGGCGGCCGCTTGCGCAGGTGCGGGAGGCTCCCCGGCAGGCGTGCCAGGGGAGGGGTGGAGGAGCCATCGAGCGCATGCGCCGGCGTCCCACAAAACGGGCGCCAGCTTCAAAAGGGAGCTCCCAGTGGGGAGAGAGGAGACTGGGACTGAGGCCGGAGGAGTGCGGGAGGTAGCCGCACCGAACCAGCAGGACCGGGGTCCTGACCTGACGGATAGGCAGGTACGGGGTCAGGGACCAGCTCACCAGGGCCGGGTGAGAGTAACCGCAGGAACTGTCGGGGAGGAAAAGCGAACGGCGAATGGCCCGAGAGGTTGCAGTCCATGAAAGAGGTAAACTTGCAAATAACAAGGTGGTATTTGGCCTTACAACCCTACAAGTTTGGAGTGGCACACCGACCAGGACGTAAACATAACAACGCAGACTTTTTTTCAAGAACCAAGGAGCGGGGAGTCGACAAAGAGGGTGAAGAGCCAAGAAACTCAATGGAGGTGTGTGATGGGGCGGTGGGGGCCGCAGAGGCAAGTACCACGCCCCGCACTCGGGCGCCGGATGACCCCGGTACTGCGGGACACGAATGGCTCTGCCAAGCCTGTTCGGTGGCGGCCGCTTGTGCAGGCGTGGGAGGCTCCCCAGTGGGCGCGCTGTGGGAGTGGCAGAGGAGCCATCGAGCGCATGCGCCGGCGTCCCGCGAAACAGGCGCCAGCTTGAGAAAGATTTATTGTCCTCCTAAAGGAAGGACCTAGACTGGACCAACCCCGGCGCAGGGGAGGACCCTTGACAATCCTCTCACTCTCACAGGCTTTGGGAGACAGGCCAATCCTTGCCTACAGACAGCCCTTCAACCTGAAGCAAATTATTTCCATCACAGCCACACATCACACCTCAGACATACTTATCCAGGAACATACCCCTGCAATAAACCCCATTGCCAATTCTGTCCACACATCTATACAAGCGACACCATCACAAGACCTAACCACATAAGCCACAACAAGGGGGGGGGTCATACAATTTGCATAGCGTAAATTGCGTATCTTATTTTGAGTTTAGGATGCTGTATAGACACACCCTAAGGTGCCACAGGACTACTCATTTTCATGGGTACAGTTTCAGAAGCCAGTTCACCAGTGAGATTTTTGTTCCATTTAAATGGACTGTTTCTGTTGTTTGGCTACTGCTTTAGTGATGTTCTTAGCATCCCTTCCTTTTTTTTTTTTTTTTTTAGGAGTTTACAAAGATGAGAAAATCTGAGAAACTCTTATTTTTTACTATCATGTCTCTTTAACTGATGGCATCGTGATCTGAGTAAATATAAAAAAGCAAATAATTCTCATCTTCCATTAAGTGCTGACTTCTGCCAGCACACTCTTGAAAAATCTCTGAAAAGTAAGTTTGAATAGATGCCAGAGAAGGACTGACATGGTGAGAGAACCCTTCCTTTTAAGCTCAAATAGTCCCCTATTACTTTTTAAAATGTTACAGTCCTTTCACAGGAGTATTAATTTCTTTTTCAAGTGAGGGCCAGTGCAATCAGATGTAGATTAATAAGGATTTTTTGTAATAATAAAACAAAGATGACATGTCCCATTTTTACAGTGAAGTTGCTGAAAGCCATCAAATCAAACTGGAAACCCTGAATATAGTGGGAACCACTTCATGCCAAGGGATCGTGCCAAACTACCAGCACCCCTGATTCCAGCATCCTTGATGAAACATGGTGATTACCTTGTGATTTATTTGCTTTCCTGTTAGTATCAGAAGCTAGCTAGAGTTTAGTAAATAAAGTATTTCCAAAAGGTGGTGGTATTTCTTTTACAACAGGCAAAAGGAGTTTAAAACTGCAATTGGATTATGGAACAACGCTGTGACTTCTGACAGGCAATGTAAATGTACATTCACTTACCATACAGGCCTGCATTTAACTTCATTGCAAGCAATTAACTAGCACAGCATCAATGATCATTTCTGAAAAAAACCCTCACATATGTAAATATTACATGTTTAATAATCAAAGCACTGTTTTTAAGAGCACAACTTAATTTTCCTGACACTTCCAGCATATAGGCCAACTTTTGATCTCCCCAAAAGTAATGCAATTTTTGAGAGCGTCTCTTTAAATTAATTTAAAAAATAAATCAGAACTGTGGGTGTCTTTGATCTGCTCCTCTCTGGTAAAATACAGAAGCGAAGAACATGTTGCTAAGCAACAGTGTGCAGCAGAATGGAACTTGTGGAAATCAGGGAAAGTGGGGGGGATGAAGGGGATGAATGGTCCAAAATTACAAAAGGGAGAGAGAAGCAGCAAAGTATGAAAAAAATAAAGCGTTAGGAAACTTCTCTGGAAAACAGATAAATGTAAAGGTTTAGAGGATTACATAAGCTTACTTTTATTGCCAGTCCATTGACAAATTTAAAATGAGGGGTAAAAAAATGTGGAACAGATAAAGCACGCTGAAGTGGCTTCGGTATAGTTTGCACTAGAAGAGAATCTGTAGTTTTATTTTTAAACTGGGCAAATGCAGTCAAGTCTAATGTAATCATAACTAACTTGATTCATATTGTACTTTCCATCTATAGATCTCAAATAACTTTGAAGAGGAAGAGAAGTGCAGCCATTTTCTGCGAAACTGAAGTACAGAGAGGTTAAATGACTTCCCCAAAGTCAGGGCAGAGTCGTCAATAGAACCCAGATTTTCTAACTGATGCCCTGTATGTTTCGATGCAAAACATCATTGGTAACATGACTAAATATATGAATTACAAAAAATATTAACTATAGAGTTACTGATATCTCCATAATAACTCCAACTATTCCATGTGTAACCTACACTAATAGTGTGGCTCTTTGTCCCCTTGTAGTGGCTAGAACTCAGAGGTTTGAATCTGCTACAATTTGAGGCTGGGGCTTTTACTTATACTTTGGTTCAGTATTCGGTACCGGTGCTCCTATCCAGGGGCATTATGTTGCATTATGTTGCAAGGGACATGAGGAAAATGTATTCTAAGACAAACACTGAACACTGGCTAATATTTCTTGTTTACAAGGAGTCAGATCCTGGAGTATAATCAAAATGCACAGTTAGTAAATGGTATGCAAAACTAACTGGAAGCTCTCACCTGTGTTGCTCTGATCCTCGTGCTGCTTTGTACAAGCCATGGCCCCTATATTATGTTAGGCAGCCTTACCACTGCTCTGGCTTACACAGGCCTTTAATGACTAAAGGACATTAAAATCACAGCCCAAGACTGGCATGACTGAGGGGCATAATGACCGTGCCTTCTTTTCTATAGCCACACCCGAGTGCTCCCCTTACGCTATCAGTGAGGAGGGCATGTGCTGTACAAATCCCTATACAGGCAGTCCCCGGATTACGTACAAGATAGGGACTATAGGTTTGTTCTTAAGTTGAATTTGTATGTAAGTCGGAACTGGCTCCAGATTCAGCCGCTGCTGAAACTGATCAGGGGCTGACTACAGGAAGCCCTAGGCAGAGTTGCTCTGCCCCCGGCTTCCTGGAATCAGCCACTGATCAGTTTCAACAGCGGCTGAATCTGGACTCCTGGGACAGAACAGCTGGGGCGCTGCCGGGTAGGTCCCTGCAGGACCAACCAGGCAGCACCCCAGCTGCTCTACCCCAGGCATCCTGCAACAAAAGCCTGCTCTGCTGGAGGGGGGGGGTGCACTAGCTGCGCCCCCTCCCCCCCAGCAGACCAGGGAGACCCGAGCAAAGCCGTGGAGGCGCAGAGGTCCCGCCGCCTCTGCGGCTTTGCTTCTGTCTCCCTGCTGTGCTGGGGGGAGTCCCCCCCAGCACAGCAGGGAGACCCGAGCAAAGCCGCAGAGGTGGCGGGACCCCGCTGCCCGTGCGGCTTTGCTCCTTTGCCCTGGAGCAAAGCCGCACAGGCGGCGGGATCCCCCACCTCTGCGGCTTTGCTCCTTTCTCCTGTGCACAGCAGGGAGACAGGAGTAAATCTGCAGAGGCGGGGGATCCCGCTGCCTGTGCGGCTTTGCTCGGGTCTCCCTGCTGTGCTGGGGAGTTCCCCCCAGCACACCAGGGAGACCCGGAGCAGCTTTTCTCGCCCCGGAGGACGTGGTGGCGGGACCGCTGCGCTCTGGGCGGTCCCGCCGCCCGCGAGCTCCGGGGCGAGAAAAGCCCCGTTCGTAAGTGCGGATCCGACATAAGTACTGCCTGTATGGGCTCAGCACCACTGCACAATCATCCTCTTACTAGGGTGATCCTCACTGGTCCTGCTAAGCCAGATTTACAGCTAAGTTATAACAGCAGGGCAGAGCATCTATACAGCACCTAAGGATTTCACCCTACACTTGAAGGAAACTGCTGTAAAAATGGCATATAGGGAAGATGAGAGCTAGAAATGGCCTAAGTACAGTTCATGGCTGTACAAATAACACATATTTCACGAGCACTGCTGTGCAGCTTATTCTGGGATGGATGCAGCAACTGATGAGAGCACTTGCACAAGTTAAACAATCACCCTCACTTTCCGTTATTTGTCACCAATCCCATTGTTACTATTCTATGATTAAAACCTGGCAAGCACCGTCCTTTGAAAGAGTGTTCATTTTTCCTTATACAGTAATTGTGATACCTGATTAAAAGCCACATTTCTTGGAACACTGCACTTCAGGAATAATGCATGAACACAAATGACTCAGGCTGTGTTTACATTACAGACCTTACAGTGGTGTATTGTACCACTGCAGCTGTGGTGCTGTAAGGTCTCCTGTCTAGCCATTCTATGCTGGCAGAAGAGAGCTCTCCAACCAGCAAAATTAACACACACACATACACACCCTTTGAGCAGCGGTAGCTTTATCAGCGGAGATGGTATCCCACCAGCAGAGTACTGACACTTGGTCACTTTTATTGGTGAAACTTATGTCAGTTGGGGGCAGTTTTTTCACATCCCTGACTGATAAAAGTTTTGCAAACAAAAGTGCTAATGTGGACAAATCCCGATACTTTGTAAAAGGAGGATTTCTCATTGTGGAAAAGATACGGAGTCAAATTCTGGCCCTGCTTAAGTCAATAGGACCTGGATTTCACCCTGGTCTTTGACTCTATTTTCCATATTTTCAATGGCTTATAAGATGTAATATGATATTTTAGAGATATCACGCCTATGTAGTGTTAAGTGTTCTAAATCTGTAAACATGCATCAAAATAAGAGGGCTGAGCCTAAATTCTCAGAGGCAAATAATTTCAGTGGTTCTTATCAACCTATTTCAAGATTCCCATTTACAGGTGTGAAACTTAAGTTATGAAAAAGGAAAAGCAGAACTAGTAGCCATTTTACAGCATTGACTGTCCTCAACTCAGTAAAGCAATGGAAAGATTTTACTTCCATCAACAGATCAGAAGGAAAAGACTGATGTACTATTGTCTCAAATATATATATTGGCAGGACTACACTATGGGTACAAGTCGATCTAAGCGATGCAATTTGAATTATGTTAGTACTATAATTCAAGTCAACGTAGCTTAATATACTTACCGTGGGGTTCACGCTGCACTGGGTCAATGGAAGAAACTCTCTTGTTGAGCCCCCTTACTCATCTCATTCCAGTGGAGTACCAGAGTCAACATCCAAGCAATCAACAGTCGATTTCCTGGGTCTTCACTAGACCTTTGGTGGATCAGTCACCACAGCGTTGATCCCAGCTGTAGTGGAGACAAGCTGGTTGTTTTATAACTTTTCCCCCCTCTCATTTAACTTTGGTTTTTATGGTGTACCAAGGAAACATTTAAGTTACAAGAAAAAAAATAGATAAAAATATCCAAACAAATCTGATAGGTCCACAGCGATCCCAACAGTGATTACTGCAGTAATATTTGGGAAAAGCTTCTGTAAACTTTATTTTTACTCAGATTTTTTAATATAATTTCAATCAGATGGATGTTATGATGCCGCTAAGAGCACAGGATTTGTTTGAGCACAGGATTTGTTTGAAGTGTTGCTAGCTGAGGCACACTTCATTGACTCTAGTATATCTTGGGTCTTTGAAACCTCATACCATAAGCTGTTTTTATTGTAGCAGTTAATACCAAATAAGCAGTTTTGCTGACTGCTGAAATCTAGGGCAAAAATCAGTCTAGCATCAGAGCCCATGCAGGGAAGAAGTCTTTCCTGCATGCCTGAATTTACAGTACTTTTTACATATGTAGTGATTTTTGCTTCATAGATTAGAGGATTTCCTTGGAGCTAAGATGATGATCTTAGCCTCAATGGTGCTTGTCATTTAAAAATGAAGGTATTTTACTCTCATCGAAGAAAAGCAAATTAAAATATCTTTGTCTCTTCAAACAGGCAAAGAGAATTTTGCAAGGCTGACTGAGTTTCAAATATAGATGGATCATGTGAGATTTACACTGCCCTGTCTGTGCTGGAGTATACTAATGTTTGGTTGAAGGATATTACGATACAGTACTGTACTTGGATGAAACTGGTAATTAAATTATCTAACTAGGAGGCTACCTGGGGGAAAAATGTGGATCAAGTGTCGCATATTCAAACTTTTTCCAGAAAAACCGCTATCTAGAGATATCTCTGAAGATGGAAAATAAAAATACAGAGCATAAGAAGCACCAGTCATCTGAGAGCTATGATTACTATAAACATGCTTGGCTGTGATGGGAACTTATTAAGTTAGGGTTGGTCCTGCTTTGGGCAGGGGGATGGAGTGGATGACCTGCTGAGGTCTCTTCCAGCCCAATGATTCTCATATCTCCCTGCCCTAATTTAAAAACTGATGCTAATCTAATGGTCCAGCACATCCTTCATGTCATCTAGTTCTCTATTTAACACTTTGGTACTTTAGCATTTATTTGCTGGAGAGCCAGTGACTAGTGTCAGTATCAGCATCACCCCACAGGCAGAGTTTTCTATGTCCTCTGGTATTAATTACAATAACCTTACTCCATAACAGATTGTGTTGTTGAAGAAGAATCTCTAATCAATTCTAAAATACATGAGATTCCTCTATTATCATCTAATCTTACTATATATTTAATAAATGTGCAACTGTCAGTCTGTCCGTGAGTCCATTTGTACAAGAAATCCTCCTAAACGGTAAGAGCTAAGATCATCAAATTTGGTATGCAGCTTCCTCTTAACATAACTTAAAGCCAGGTTAGGGTTTGGTTGTGCCAGGATAATGGGATGTGCCTGGAATTCAATTGTTTAAAGGGGTTTGATAGGAGGGACAATTATACTCATGCATGACTACCGGGGGGAAACAAATGCCCCAGTGAACAGTCCATGGTCAGCACCATGGCCCCGGCCATCCTACGCTGGCGCTGGGGAGCAGCTGCCAGCCGCTGCCTGGCCCCTGCCAATCTGGACTGGTCCCAAGGAATGGAGGCAGGTGGCCTGCATGCTCCCCCCTACCCCAGGCCAGCCCTGGGGAGAAGCCAGAGGGCAGGAAGCACATCCCAATCCCACCTCTAGCTGGTCCCAGACCAGGGAAATTCCAGGTAAGTTCTAGCCTTAAATAAACTTAAGAATAGTCAGTCTCCTTCAATACTGCCTTGAAAAGTTTGAACTGAAATTAAAGATAAAATGCTCATTCTGGCCATCCCTCACCATCCTCCATAGTCTTTCCTCTGTAAGTGGAGATTTGTTATAACCAGAAAGAATGATCTAATCTTTATCTGTGAGGTGCAAGCAAGACCAATCTGCCTTTGTCCTATTACCACAGTGGAAATGCCAGCAGCAGATTCTTTCCTCAGAAAGGAAAGATCCTGTCCTCAGAAGGAAAAACAGATGAACAACTCGCCATGGATATAGCTCCACCATTGGTCTCAAACTACAGTAAAAAAGATAAGGATCAGCATCTTACATACAAAATAAATGGGATAGAGAAGAACTTCTAGACACCCTTCTTGCAATACAAGGCCAACAGGGCAGTCTCAGCAACAGTCAAGGGAAACCTATCCATCTCAGGGGCATTCCCCATTAGACTTAAGTCCTCTGCCACCTGACTGACCACTCCAAAGCCAAAGACTGCAGGACAGCTTACCCCTTATCACTACCTCCACTGCTGTGAGAAATACCTGCCAGATAGGAGAAACACCCAAAGGAGACTCCAGGAGACATTGTGATGTGAGAAACATGATTGGTGAAAGGGGTTGGGTGGACATATTTTGGGAGAATGGTGGGGAGGAGATTACTGATTTTTTTTTTTTTTTTTGAGGGAAAGACTATTAGAATGATGGCGTTTCTTTTGGAGGAAACAGTATTTTACTTGAGAAATTCATATGCATTTTTGACTGAGACAGAAAATTTTTGAAGGGGCCTCAACATTTTGGCAGCCTGTCCTTGTTTCTTCCCAGTTGCAAATGTCGCTCCATCTGCCACAGAACCCTGGGTTCCAACATTCTGTCCTATCTCCTGTTAAAGGGACATCACCCAAAACATTATGCTTGCTGTTTGAATATGAGTAGAGGAAAGTAATATCAGTCAATGTTGTCAGCCGACGGTCAGGGCAGTGTGTGTGTGTGTGTGTGTTTCCGAGAAAAGGTTTAACGTCCATGTCTTTACTGCTAGGACCGGAGTCCCGTCGCAGAGGGTGGCCAGCAGGCCAACAGACACCCCGGTATATAGGAAGAGCTTATTACACCTTAGATTTTAGCTGCTAGAACACAGGGGTTCCTTGGCAGCGGGCAGCCTAGGAAAGGCTGAAAAGGTGCCCCAACGGATCTTGTCACCCGGGAGTGACACAGATCCAAACGCCCAAGCTCTCCCTATGTCTGTCCCTTTATGACCGCCTGAAGTTCTTTTAAATTGTGCTTGGTTCTATTACAGCAACTGGAGGAGTCAGGTTAAAGCTTAAACAGTTACAGGTTTATTAAAGAAGCTTATAAATCATATGGTTACAATGGCTATTGCTCTATTTCTTAAATGCTAGCAAATATATATATATAGGTCTTAAAAATGATTACAGGAAAAAGGTAAAGATAGAAAATAGAAATAATGGTACCAAGTGACAGCTTAATCTTTAACGAGCTCTAAGTCTATGTATATATATACTTAAGCAAAGGACCACATCCAGGTACAATTTTTACCCCCTTCTGTGCCTCTCGACTCCAGCGTGTCAGGCCAGGGCCGGTCTCTCAATTCCTAGGAAAGACGAATACGAGGTGGGCGTCCCCTCTGAAACCTCGGGAGATCAAACACCTAACCCGACCAGCAGATAGATGGTAGATTGACACTCAGAGAAAATGCGCTGCTGGACCCATCTTTATACCCCTGGGGGCCCGTATCCTCTTTCTTAGCTAAGATGCCAAATTGTACTGGTCCGTTTTGTGGCGCCAGTGCTTACAAGCAAGGTTCAAGTTAATTTACACTTGCAAGAGAGATAACTAAATTGTGTGTGCTAGACATTTTTTTTTACTGGGCGAGAGATTCCTCCCCCACGCGGACGGCTGTGTGTTCGAATCAATATGGGTTAAGTCAAGGACACTCCTTGGCAGCCTCTTGGTCAGCAATTGGCGTATCTCTGTTTACAGCCATTCACAGTCACAGCAGCCTGGGCTTTCTGTTCTGTGTGCCCTGCATGCTCCAGGCAAGCAAAAATGGATGTTACAAGGGGGGTTCCTGTCTGGCTACAAATGTGCAGCCCACTACAGTAGCATGTCCTGTTTAAGATTTGATTTGTTTTCCAGAAGAACCTGTAGAAAATTGAGGGAATTTCCCCCTCCTTCCAGATAGTGCCTGAAGTTTTAATGTAATTATGTTTGTCATTTTTAGGCTAATCTTTGCTACTGTCAATGGCTCTAGTGTGAGACATTGATATTGATACACAATGTGAAAAATAGAAGCAAAAAAACCCTATTGATTGTTCTAGAGATAGTTTTAGCTGGTTGCACATTGCATCTGAGATATTCATAGGTTGTAGGTGAAGTAAAGCATTCTTTGAAATCAGACAAGCTCCTCAAAATGTGGACCACTCAAAATCATGCCTTAAAATGTACCACGAGAAGGGTTTCTCAGTGCATACCTTTCATATATCAATATGTAGCAAAGTGAGCCATGCACCTTGCTGGGCCCTTCAAGAGTTGGACATTGCCATTCAGCATTTACTGAGCATACATGTAATGCTGTTTTCAGTGGGTCATGATTCAGTCAAATTAAATCCAGTTTTCACTAGAACACTCAAAGGTACTTCTCAAATCCAGCTTTCTTCATCTTGTTATTTAGCTGCTAGATCTGCTAACAACATTCTAAATACTTCTGCTCAAGTGCACATATACATGAATAAGGAAAGTATTTTTTTCCAAGTTTCCTCACCCCCCAAAAGCCCGAAACACATGGCTTAAAGTTATCTGAGAGGAAGGCTGGCTTTGTGCTTAAAGCGTGGACTTTGGCTCAGATAATCTGGATTCACTCCCCAGTTTGTTCACAGGATTCATGTTTCAAATTGGACACTTCACTCAATCTGCTTGTGCCTCAGTTCCCCAGGCTTGTATATAAGACTGTTAATTCTTTAGGATGAGTGCTGTCTTTTAGTACATTATGTGTACAGCTCCTAGCACAAATGCGGCCATGTTGGTGGGGCAGTTGTTGCACAAATACTAAATCTTCAGGCAGGGAATGCTTCCTTTTAAAAAAAATAAAATCTCTGCCTGAATAGGTTAATGCAGGGGTCAGCAACCTTTCAGAAGAGGTGCTCTGAGATTTAACTTATTCACCTGTAGGTACGGGCCCAAGTGCCAGTGATACATTTTAAAGTCAATAATAGTCAATAATAGTCCTACTTGCAACAGCTTCATTAATAAATAAATGAAGATGCAGATCTCACCATTTAGTGCAATGTTTCTTAAACTTTTTAAGACCAAGGAACACCAAACAATAATTTTTTTTATGAGGCACACCAAGGATTTTTGGTTGAGCAAAAAAAAAAAAAAAAAGGCACCTGCCCCTTTAAGGGCTCTCTGCAGCACACCTCCAACTGTCTCGTGGCACACTGGTTTAGTGTGATATTTGCCTTGCTTAGTTCTCCCATCTCGGGCTTGTAGTTTGATACTTTAAGCAGCACACACCTCACCACCTCATCACCTTCTTCCACCTCACCACACAGACGCCAGCACCCACCCATCTGCTCTTTCCCACACCCAACCATGTGGAATATGCTCCCCCCGTCCAATTGGGGCCTGGGATAAAATCCTACTTTTCAAAGTAACAGGCACCAACAGTCTGTCCTGTCCTAACTCCCAGCTAAAGCAGAAATTATCAAGACCTCCCTCACCTCCCAGCACAAGAAAACTACCTCCCTGCCTCCACCTCACCCGCAATGCCAGCACCCACCCACCCCTTCTTTCCCCCGCCCGCCCCATGCAGTCACACACGTTACCCCTCTCCCCAGCTGGGTTGCTAGGCTATCTCTGCCCCACTACCACAGCTCCATTACCAGAGGAGCAGCCACATGGCCCAGGCTGCTGCCCCGGCCGCCCAAGAGCAGTCCCTAGCCCTGGTTTTGGCTACACTATATGGCCCAAGCCCTGGCCACCAGAGCTTGCCCAACTAGCCCCCATGCACCCATCACCACTAGCAGCAGCAGCCCCAGCTCACCTTCTTTCACCGGCTCGTGAGCTTCCACCAGCTCACTTCTATAATGGAGTTGGGCAGGTGGAGAGCACCAACTGCTGTCTGGTCCACAGCCCACTCTGCAGCCTTTCTGCCTATCCAGGGGAGCTGATGCTGCAGCTGAGCAACCGCTGCTCCCACAGCTCAATCCGCAGCCTCCTCGCCTGCCCCCTGGAGGGGGTTATGCAGCCGCGCACCAACCACAAGGCTCAAGTGGCAGCGCAGGCTCTTGCTGGGTGGGGGAGGAGGGGCAGGGCTGAGCTCCCGCCCTGCGTGCCCATAAAAATCGGCTTGCGTGCCACTTGTGGCACATGTGCTGGGGTTGTTGACCCCTGGCTTAATGTTTCAGGAATTTTTAGTACCTGAACACAGGGGATCAAAATGGACATGATTTGGGAACTCTCGAGGTCTGCACTCCACATCTGGCGTGTAAATAAAGGACAGAAGCTCCGAGACACAACAGAATGGTAACCAGAAGACAGCAGTATCTGTAAGGAAACAGACCAAAAGAGGGACAGAAAGAGAGTCTAGGAGATCCAAACTTCTGAGTGTTCTAGAGTGGTAATAATACTATAGCGAGGGTAACAGCTTAATGATTATAGCCAGAGTATGGCAATCTTATCAGAGAGCAGTTACTACAAGCATTATAATGAGGCTGGCGCATACGTGGTTCATTAAAGCATGAACAAGCATCCCATATAAACAACAAAACTATATTCCAGCAAGGACAAATTCAAAGATGACCTGTAGTCTATTCACTTGCAACCTCTTGATACTACTCAGCTTAGTATTAGATCTAAAAAAAAGAAAGAAGTGAGAAAATAATTCCTTTGATATGCAGTAAATTATGCAGTCAGTAAATTAGTGAATCATATTCTCTGAGTTATTAGCTATTAGCATGTTACACTTCTTGATGTTGCTCATGAAGAATGCATGTGAGAGTGAGAAAAAAAGGTTCCCCTTTGAAATCGCTGCCACTGAGTTGTTGACATTTCTTTTAATTGGCAACTGTCCTGATCATGAATGCAGTGTCTGCTGTCTATTTCTATGAGAGATTCCTGATTTTAACTAATTCTCCCATCTCTTACTTTTGGCGGGAGCAAAGGCAATTATCAAAACAACATGAGTTTCAGAGAAACCATGTTCCTCAAATAGCAATGAATGTGTATATTCTCCATTCACTAGGTTTAGCCTGCATTTGCATTAGAGGAATTATAAGACTGCACCATTGATACTAGAGCCAGATTCTCCTACTATTGAAGTCAGTGGGAATCTTGCCATGGACTTCAATAGATTTAAGATCAGGTTCCCAAGTGGGAAGAAAGAATTTGCATTTCACTTTGTATTACTAAGAGGGTCTTCTCTATGCAATTAGAAAAGTTCTAAGAATTTCTGTCAGTTTCCTGTGTTTCTCTGGTGCTTTACTGTGATTAATGAGGGAATAAAACACTTGTAAAAATTGGTTAACTCGGAACAGTGTATCCCCATCTAAACGAGGATATTTCTGAAGACAAGTCAATAGCAACCCTAACAAATGAAATAACCTGCCTCAATTTGCAATTCACTGCGTTAAAGAAAACCAACCTGCAACAGCACCATGAATCTTGTCAACCTGAGTTCAAAGATTTGTATCCACCTGACAGCAATTTAAGAAAAACTAAGATACGTTCATTACTGGAAGGTTTCTAGACTCAACAAGGTATGTTCCATTCGCAAGTTAAAGACAGCAACGCCGTTATAGAAGCCTCCTTCAAAATGGCTTGGCACATAGCTACATCAAAAAAACCTTTCACTGAAGGTGAACTGATGAAGCCGTGCTTCTTGGACTGCAGCGAATCACTTTTTGCAGAATTTAAAAACAAAGAGGATATAGTTAAATATCAAAACTGCAATTGTCTGATTCAACTATAGTAAGATGAACTGAAAGCATTTCAGGTGATCTGTTTTCTAAATTCCTAAAAGACATTGAAAGTACGGAGTATTTCAGTCTGGCAATGGACGAATCTACTGATCATTCAGACACAGCTCATAATCAGGTGTGTTTTTTCAATGGCAAAAAGTATGTCAAAGAAATGCTTACACTGCTACCTTTGATGGGTCAAACTAAGGAAGACAATGTTTATTCTGTCCTGATGGCATTTTTTGAAGGACCAGGAAAATACATTGATTTGAAGAAGCTTACTTCGGTAACAACTGATGGTGCTCCCTCCATGGTTGTAAAAGAGAAGGGGCCAATTTCTTTGCTGAAGAAAAATTCAGTTTCTAGATTTCTTTTCACACCATTGCATTCTGCACCAAGAACAGTTATGCAGCAAGCTGAAGAGAAGATTTCTCAAGAGCACAATGGATGTCACAAAAATCATCAACTTCATTGTTGCAAATGCTTTGAAACAGACAATTTTGAGCTTTAGTTGAGGAGTATGAAACACGCTATGGTGACTTGGCAATGCTTGCAGAACTTAGATGGCTGAGTCAAGGCAAAGTCTTCGATTGGTTTATGGATCTACTGCCTGCTGTATGAGTGTTTTTGGAGGCAAAGGATCGCCAGGATTTACTGTTGTGCTTAGACAAAAAGACATTCCTGCTAAATGTGGCTTTTCTCACTGATATGCCACTTAAATGCACTCAATCTTAGACTTCAGGGCAAATTTTAAAACCTGCCTTCTCTGATGTGCCATGGTTGAAACAAAACTGGCCCTTTTTGCAGATCAGCTTCGTGAGAAAGACTTAATTCATTTTCCCATCCTCAACTTGCAAATGACACAGCTGAGTGAACATACATCTTTTTTGTCTGATTTTTTTATGGAGTACATCTCAGAGCTGAAAACCAGATTTTCTTCTTATTTTCTAGATGTCAAATCCCTGAAGACAGTTCTCCAATTTACTGAAAATCCATTTTCAGTTGAGGTAAAGGCAGTCTCACCTTCAGCAGTGAGATTTGGTGTTGAGAGGGCCACGTTTGAAGAAGAGATGATAGAGCTGAAAAACAATGGTATTCTCAAAGCTAGGCATAAGGAAGAGGACACTGAAACTTTTTAGATGACCTATGTACAGGAAGACATGTACCCTGCATTATTGAAATGTTCCCAAAAAAGTGCTAACTTGCTTTGGGTCTACGTGTGTCTGTGAAAGTTCATTCTCTTCCATGGGAATCATCATGTCAAAACTGAGCACCTCTCTTACTGACAGATATCTGACCAACTTTCTCCATGCTGCTGCAATGGAATACAAGCCTGATGTGAAACAGCTGGCGAAAAGTTTGCAGACACAATCTTCACATTGATTGTACTTATACTCCAGTAAATTCTAGTGCTGTATTGGCAGCTTTTCTTTGATTTGTTAAAATGGTGAAGCCAAAACAAAAAAGTAGTCAATATAACGGTCTCCTGTTGATATGTGTTTTAGTAGTTAAATTCCTAGGCTATGTCTACACTCGTGGCTTCTTACGCAAGTAACATGCAAATGAGGCTAAGCGTGGAATATCGCCGAGCCTCATTTGCATACCTAATGAGCCACCATTTTTTTCAGAAGAGGCTCTTGCGCAAGAAGGAGCGTCTACACTGCCCCTTGCGCAATGCCGTTACACCTATTACTTTTCAGGAAGAACAGCATTGCGTAAGAGGGTTTTTCTTGTGCAAGAGGGGGCAGTGTAGACAGCTCCTTCTGGCGCAAGAGCCTCTTCTGAAAAAAATGGTGGCTCATTAGGTATGCAAATGAGGCTCAGCGATATTCCACGCTTAGCCTCATTTGCATATTACTTGTGCAAGAAGCTGTGAGTGTAGACATAGCCCTAGAGTCTAGACTGTCCTTGCTCATTAAAAGAGCTGTGATATGGGTGGAAATCAGGTAACTATTGCATTTTATTAATATTAGCAGAACTGACTCGAATGGGGTCTGCATGTTGTGTAGTCTTGCCTTAATCTTTGTATTCATGCTTGTTAGTGTGAACAAAGCTATTTGCAAATATTTGCATATATATTTGCATGAATATGCAACCACACTTAAGTCGCAGCCTCGGCATGTGCTGTGAGCATCATTGTGGCCCCTGGGGCTTCCAGAGTTGAATACCCCTGGTTTAAAGCTTAAATTGTGCAGCATAAATACTAAAACCTTTGGTATTTGTTGTCAGGGAGGAATTCTGAATAATATCTCAAATTTAAAGCACCAGTTTTACCTACTAAAAACCTACCAGGTTCCATGTGGACATATGAATGTAACGAAACAGGAAAAAAGAAACAGTCACACAGATTAAGCATTAATAGAGAATAAGCCCGTCAACTAAACTATGATAAAACCATAGCTCGGAAAGAAGATTCACCTTGGGAAGAGCCAATTTCAAAAAAGACAATTGTCTCTGGGTTAAGCAAATGCTATTAAAACTTCAGTTTTATAGTATAGTCTACAACTGAGCTCCCTCTAAGTTGTGCAGCTGCGCAGCAGGCTACAAGGGCCATGCAGATACCCCAGAGCTGCTGCAGGAGAGACAGAGAGAGAGCTGGGAAGAGTCCTGTATTGCTGCTGCAGCCATGGGCAGATACTGTGCCCCTCACCTATTATTCCTGGCTCCACCCCAGAGCTTGCACCCCCGGCTGGATCTTTCACTCACCTGCACCTCAACCCTCTTCCCTAGCCCTAAGCCCCCTCTTACACTCTGAGCTCTTCAGTCCCACCTCTGTCATATTAATTTATTATGTGCACCAATATGGAGGTGATACATCAGACATCACTTCCATATTGGTGTACATCACAAAATTCATTTTTCACATGCATGGGAAAATTAAAAGGAACATTGGTCTACAAATGAGGGAATAAGATAGAGTTGAGATGGGCTTTATAATTTATCAAAGGCAGCAAGGGGAGGGCAGGGGAGGCGGGAGCTGGTACCCATGAGGAGCCAGATCTGCAGAGCTGCCCCCTCCCACTGCACTCCACTGCCTCTCTATCAGAGGCAATAGCATGGGAGGGGGAGAGGAGGCAGGAGCTGGTACACTCAGGAAGCCAGCTTTCAAGCCAGCTGCCCACATGTATAAGCTCACGCAAGCTGCTTGCCTCCTTGCACTGCTACCTCTCTATGGATATGTCTACACTAGTACGTTAATTCGAGCTAGGTAGGCAAATCAGGCAACCGGAGTGGCAAATGAAGCCCAGGATTTAAATATCCCCGGCTTTATTTGCATGTTCCCGGCCGGCCGCCATTTTTAAATCCCCCTTAGTCCGAACTAACTGCCTGCGGCTACACGCGGCAGTTTAAAGTTAATCCGAACTAAGTTAGTTCGGACTAAAGGGGATTTTAAAATGGCGGCCGGCCGGGAACATGCAAATAAAGCCGGGGATATTTAAATCCTGGGCTTCATTTGCTACTCCGGTTGCCTGATTTGCCTACCTAGCTCGAATTAACGAGCTAGTGTAGACATACCCTATCAGAGGCAGCAACGGGTGGGGCGGTGGGAGCCTATACACATGGGGACCTGGCTTTTAAGCTGGCTCTCCTTACATGCTGGCTCCATGGAGCCGCCTACCCCCATCCATTGCTGCCTCCCAAAGAGGCAGTGGTGGAGAGCAGACAGGACCGGGTGCTTGAGAGGAGCTGCCTGCCCTACCTCCCATGATGCTGCATCTGTCAGTGGCAGCAGCCAGGGGGGTTGGGAAGGCTGTTGCGGAGCAGCCTCTGTCCATGGGGAGCTCAGGCCCCACACAAACAGGGGCTGCTGCCACCCCCTGCTGCTGCCTCTGTATCAGAGGTAGCAGCGAGGGGTGGCAGGCGGGAGCTGGTCTGTGTGGGGAGCTGCTTTTTAAATCGTCTCCCCTCACAGACAAGCTACCACATGCCACCCCACGCTGCTGCCCCTGATTCAGAGGCAGCAGTGTGAGGTGGCAGGGGGCTCCCCGGGAGTGGGGCCAGGAGTGCTCTGGCTGCTGGCCCTGCCCCCAGGGACTATCAGTTGTGTAATCACTAACATTTGATGTGGTTACACGACTATTCAATTAATCACTATCTAAAATCCCTACTGCATAATCAACTCCATGGGTAAAATACCAGTGTCACTGCACGCAATGGGACCATGATTTAGTTCTGTTAAGATTCAATTATGCAGACTGTGTCAAAAAAACATAGCTTGTTTCACTGCATATAGGTGTGAATGATTTTCAATACATTATGTTTGCAGGATGGCTAATGGAGTTTTCAACCCAAACATAGGTACATTTGTTAGAAGGAGTTTGCTGAATTTCTCCAGACCTCCAAGCAGAGGTTTCAAGTGGCTTTGCTTCTCAAGTACATCACAGAGACATGATTAATGGTAATGTATCTTTGAACTATTTAGTAACAATGCATAATTAACAAGTAAGCTGCAGAAACATGCAGTTACTATGTAGTCACGTGGTATTTACCATGTGGTTATAGTATAATTACAGAGATTACATCTTCCCCATAGAATAAGGGAACATGCTGTACAGTGTACTTTATTTTGCACTACTTCACAATGCAATGCAATTTAACAAAGAGTTCCTTTTTGATACAGGTAGATGTGAGCTGCAGGTAGGGAACTGCATATGAATCTGCAGACAATGGTGTTATTAAATTATCTGTATGGATTCTAGCTAATCAACTACTTTTTGAGCCCTGCTTTTGGTGGGCTTTGGATCAGGCCCATGGACAACATGTTCTATGAAAAGAACAATCCGTTTCGCACATACAGAATGGGAAGCAACTCTCTGGGAAGGAGTACGGCAGAAAGGATTTAGGGGTCATAGCAGACCACAAGTTAAACATGAGTCAACAGTGTGACTTGCAAAGAAAGCCAACATGATTCAGGGATGCATTAACAGGAGTGTTGTGAGCAAGATATGAAAAGTCATTCTTCTGCTCTACTTTGCGCCGATTAGGCCTCAATTGGAATATTGTGTCCAGTTCTGGGCACCACATTTCAAGAAAGATGTGGAGAAATTGGAGAAGATCCAGAGAAGAGCAACAAATCTGATTAAAGGTCTAGAAAACATGACCTATGAGGCATGGCTGAAGGAATTGGGCTTGTTTAGTTTGGAAAAGAGAAGACTGAGAGGGGACATGATAGTGGTTTTCAGGTATCTAAAAGGGTGTCACAGGGATGAGAAGGGGAAATTGTTCTTGGCTTCTGAGGATGGGACAAGAAGCAACAGGCTTAATTTGTACCAAGGGAGGTTTAGGTTGGATATTAGGGAAAAGTCCTACCTGTCAGGGTGGTTAAACACTGGAATATTTAGCCTTGGGGAAATGTGAAATGTCCATCTCTGGTGATATTTCAGAGCAGGTTAGACAGACACCTGTCAGGGATGATCTAGACAGTGCTTGGTCCTGCCGTGAGAGCAGAGGACTGGACTTGATGATCTCTTGAGGTCCCTTCCAGTTCTGTGATTCTTTTAGCTATGTGGAACTAGCAGACGTACCCGGCATTGCTCGGGTCCTTAACTGTAATAATGGTTGTTTTGGTTTTTGGTTTGTTTTTTAATTAAAAGGAAAATGTACATTCTTTACTTAAAGGGGCTCAGGGCAGAGGGTGGGGATGCAGGAGTCAGGATAATGGGTGGGAGCAGAAGGAGGGTCTCAGGGCAGGGAGTGGGGTGTACAGGCATCAGGGCAGGGCTCTGGGAGATATGGGGGGCTCAGGGCAGGAGGTGGGGGGATGCAGGGGTCAGGCTAGGGGGTTTGATGCAGGAGGCTCGATGTGGGGGGCTCAGAACAGGGAGTGGGGGTGCAGGTTTTAGGCAAGGGTTTGGAAGGGTGACTCGGCAGGAGGTGGGGGGGCTCAAGGCAGGGGCCTGGGAGGTCTGGGCAGGGGCTGCTTATGGCAGCAAGGGCAGCACTGCTCTGCAGCAGCAATGTGGGGCAGCAGGCCTGCCCAGGGCATCCACAGAAGCAGAGGCTGCACTTGCTTCCTGGCAGCTCCTCCCAGGAGGCCAGGGCTGTGCTGCCTGGCCAGTGGCTCCTCCCAAGGGATTAGTGCTGCACTTCTCTGCTGCTGGTTCCTCCCAGGAGGACTGGGGCTGGCTGCCCTGCCAGAAGTGCTCCCTGGAGGGGTCGCAGCCGCTACCCATTCCTAGCTGGCACCTGCTATCCAGGGGGCCGCAGTGGGAGGTGCTGGCCAATGGGGCTGCTGGCCAGTAGGGCACCCTCCCCCATCCAGCTCTCCGGACACAGTCTGGGAAGGAGTGGTTTGGCTTTGGGGCAGGAGGGCCACTTACCTGTGGAAAGTGTTCTGCAACATGCAGAGCTCTGACCCCAGCTGGCCACTCTTATCGGTGCAGCCACTCCCCTGTGGTCACTCTTCAGTATAAATGTCCCTCGTAGCACTCCCCTCCCTTTTCCTGGTATGGAGAACAATTCCATTCCAGGCACATCCCATTCCCTGGCACAACTAAACCCTTGCTTTAGGTTAGGATAGGAGGAAACGGCATACCAAATTTGGTGGTCCTAGCTCTTACCATTTAGGAGGAAAAACTTAAAAAACAATTAATAGGAGCATCTTAGAGACTAACAAAACATGTAGATGGTATCATGAGCTTTCGTGGGCACAATCCACTTCTTCAGATGAATGGCGTTATTAAAGATCCAGTTTCTAAATAAATAGCGGATGGGGAGGGAGAAGGATAAAGGGGGAAAAGAATAGTCAATTAGAGTGTCCATGCTACATGAAGCTGATAGAGAAGGTACTACGTGTTCTTAAGTACCCATTGTTTGGTTTTGTATGGGTTTTTTTGGAGTTTTTGAACAAATGGACTCATGGACAGACACACAAACAAACAGATGCACATTTCTAAAATATACAGAAGAAGATGAGTTATTTTGATATTTAGGTATTCATAAAATGAAACTGCCTAATGTAGTATAAAGATTTGTCCTTACTGTTGGAGTTCAGCCCCTTATGCCTACTCAAAATGGTTTTAGAAGCTGTATACAACATTGCTCTGAGAAGCTAAATAATTGAAATATTTATTTCATTTGCTGCTGCTAAATATACATTTTAACACTGGAATGGAGAAGAATAGTCCTAGGGCAGCTTGATCTGCTTAATGTGGAGGAAAAGGTGGGCAGCCCTCTGAAATGTAAACTATTATTATTTTACTTTAGAATAATTTTCTTGTCTAGAGGGAGTAGGTTTATGAGAAAAGTGATAAAAAAGCTCACTCAGAAAGACCAGCAATATCATATGATAGGGCATGAATTGTATTGTATTAATTCCTACTTTGCGTGTTGGCCAAGTCTTAATTTCACCAACATTAGATGCAAATAAATACAATTATTGTTCTCACACTAGAATGCCTTAGTGTGATTTTAAGCATCTATTACAAATTATTCTGAGATTGCAAGCCTAAAACTGTGCTGTATCACAGCCAACACGCACAGAATTCTTATGAGCCAATCAGATCATTTGGCTTCACCTCCTGGCTTATCCTAATTGATGAGACTCAAATTTTAAGCCCCCAGCAATTCTTCTTGCATGCACTCATTGAATTTGAAATTATTACTTTTAAATGATGAACTTACAATCCAAGCCATGAAATGGCTGGGTTTCATTAACTGTCTGTTACAGCTCAGTGTTGTTACCTGAAAATTCATTTGGGGCTGCCTGTTTTATAACTTTTTCTAATAGAGTGAAAGTTCTGGCTGGCCAAATATCACTTAGGAACATATCTTAGCTGGGAAAGTAGAAAAATGTGGCTCATCAATTTAAGTTAAATTAATATTCAGAGTGCTAAATTTCCAGCTCTAAATTTCTGGCAGTGGCACACTCATCCAGTTCATACTGGAACTGTTTTTTTTTTTTTTTTAAATTTGGGCACTAAATGTAGGTGCTTAAATTGGCATACAGGTGCCTAAAATGGGTACCTGGAAATTAACTTCACTGAATGGTTGAGAAACAAACGGAGAAAGCAATGACTGGCAACCTAAACAAAAAGAGAAAATACATCAATAAAAAGTTAGGAATGCTCTGAAAAGTAGAAATTAAATTGCTCCTGCACAAATTCTATTGCAAATGATCATTCAAACAAGCACTCACCTTTGCAGGCTCTGGAGGAATTTTCAGTTTCAGATGAAGGGTATAAAAATCCCATATATATATAAAATAATAAATTCTCAAACATGTAGCTTTTCTTTAGCCTCTGGTATGTACCTCAACTAGCCCTTACGATGGTCACATTTGGAGAAAAAATATATGCTAGAACAAGACAAATTCCATTTATCTTAAAGTCTGAATTCCCTTACAAAGTGCTCCCTTTCCCACCCCAACCATATGCCAGAACTATAATGCAAAAGAAGATATTGGTCTGAACTCCTGGCTGTTTATGTGACTTTAAGGGTACATCTACACTGCACACTTATTTCAAAATAAGCTATTCCAGAAGAAATACTCCAAAATAGCGTATTTCGAAATAGCACGTTTACACCACGGGGAAGCCTCAAAATTAGTCCGAGGATGACTCCCCTGATGTGGAGATGCTATTTCAATTTAGAGCTCCAGGAAGCACTGAGGAGTAATTACTTAGAATGGTCCTGGTGAGGAGCTATTTTGAAATAGCTGCAGTAGAGTGTCCGCACCACTGCTATTCCGAAATAGCTATTTCAGAATAGGCATTATTCCTTGTGGAATGAGGTTTACAGAAGTCAGAATAAGCCATCCATTATTTCAAATGTATTTTGAAATAAAGGAATTACTGTGTAGACACTCACATTGTTATTTCAGAATAACGGCCATTATTCTGAAATAACCCTGCTGTGTAGATGCACCTTTAGAAATAGGGGCTCCCATCAAGAATAACTGGTGATGTCTAATGATCCTTAGCACCAGTATTTCCTTTACAATAATAGACATGTTGAGAGAGAGAGAGAGAAACATTCAGAAGAAGTTCATTAAATTATATTGCTAAAAGTTTCACAGATCTGTTGGTTGAAGCTGAGCTAACGTCTGATGAGGTGTTGCATGATCATGATGCAGAAGCAGGCTATACAGTTACAGCTGACTGAACATCAGAACTTTTCTTGAATTGACTGCAACAAATTTTATCTCTATTTTGTCAAAAGCTTGGATGTTTTTATACCAGCTCTAAAGCTGTATGTGAAAAACAAACAAAATCTTGGGGGGAAGGATGTCAAACCAAGGTTTGGAAATTTTGACCAGTTCTAAACTCTGTAATTTTAACAATTTAGATTTAGATATTTGACCCCAGTATCTCAAAGTGAAAATCAATTTGCAAAAACTTACACAAACTAAACCCACATGAGATGTCTGCACAAATGCCTATATTATGAAAAACTATCTGTTTCACAAATCGGATTCATTGCTGAGATTGACCTAAAAGCCCTGAGATCAGGGGTTTTCATCATGTGGACACCATGTAAATAGAAAGATGTTCTGCCACACCTTCCCTACCATGCATAACCCCAAAAATCATCTCCCCACCAATTCATGAGCATGTGGATAACTTCCTCTCCCCTTCAGAATTACAGAAGATCTCAGTGGCAGCTACAGCAATTTCTTATATTGTAAAGTAAGATGTGTTGTGAATTTTTAATTTTCTAATGCAGATTAACAGCCAGAAATAAGGATGGGGAACCAGCTCCATATGATAAGTCAGTTCTCTGCACAATAAAAGTTATCATTGACCCAGTTTGGGAATTTGTACCTTAGATGACTTAAGAAAGGCAAATTCTTACATCCAAAATCCTTTCTGTGATCTGAATATTGCTTATGGTTGCACTGTGCATTTGGAATGTCTTCTTCATTACATTTCCACATTGTATATCCATTCCAATACCGTCTTTCAAAGAGGTCTCATGAGGAAGCATGCAAACCCCTGTAGACATTACAATCACAGTTTTAAACTGCTCTCAAAGAGATACATACTTTATCTTTAAATGATTAACAGAGCTCCAGGATAATCAATTTCTTCAATGAGAGCCTGACCAAGCTGCAGCTGAATATAATGGGGCTCTTTCCACTGACTTCAATGTGAGCTGGATCTAGCCCCGAAGAAATTACATAAAACTAAAACTTTTCATTAAGATTTAGCAATAGTCACTGGAGTCCTGGAAATATTTCTGAAGACTACATACCCCCCTATGCTGAAAACATGCATAGCTTTGGTCATCATTTGGAACCTGACCACCTTGTGTTTCAGTTCCTGTAAGTCACATCAATTCTTGTGAGTTTCTAAAAGTTTAGCTAATTGGGATGAGACAGATGAAGCTATAATTACAAAGAGATTCAAGATGAGACCTGTCTATATCTTTTATTGAGGGGTGGGAAGATATCTTATTATACAATTATAATTATATATACTGGGGGGAGGGGGGGTAGCTACAGCTGGATGAAGACTGCAAATATCTCAGTGGATATTTGAGGTTTTAAACAATTTGAAGTGTGTTCAAACCCATTGACCATAAATAGCCTAGCAAAACGAGTCTATGCATGGACGTATTCTCAGAAACATCTGCTTAAATGAGTGCTGAATTCTATACAGTTCTGCTCACACAACTAGGAAGCAGGGACATAACATGTGTGGAAAGTCCAATCCAAACTAACCCATGTAGCGCAAATTTCAAATACCGAATTCTGACAGCAAATTGCTCCAAACGATTTACTGACAGAATCATTCACTGAAATTATTCTGCACATATTTTTCAGACATAAATTCAAGAAAATCAATCTGTTCATGGACAAATAATGAACAGAGGAAGAAGGGAAATATCTCAAACAAATATAAAACTGCAAATTATTCACTCAGATCTGCTGGCAACAACCAATTTTTGTGGTAGTGGAAGCCTGTAGAGTAGGAGGAAGCTGCACAAAGATTTGACTCAGTATCCTATATTGCAATTCTGCAAAGGATTCAGCATCTAATTTAAAGGCTGCCTTTTTGTTTTGACCCAGTAAGGAAGAGTGAATGGGATTGCAATGACAAAATCCCACACCAAAGACTCTTAAGCAAACTAAAAAGTCATGGGATGAGGGAAGAGCCTCTCCTGGATTGGTAACTGGTTAAAACAAAGGGTAGGAATAAACAGTTTTCACAGCAGAGAGAGGTAAACAGCAGTAACCCCAAGGATCTGTACTGGAATCAGTACTGTTCAACATATGCCTAAATGGAAAGGGAGGTAAATAGGGAGCTGTGGTAAAAATTGAAAACAATACAAAATTACTCAAGCTAGTTAAATCCAAAGGAGACTGCAAAGAGTTACTGGGATGCTGGCAGACCTGGTACCAGCTCCTGCCATAGTCATAGAATCATGGAGCTGGAAGAGACCTCAGGAGTCATCAAGTCCAGCCCCCTGCTCAAGACAGGACCAATCCCAACTAAATCAACCCGGCCAGGGCTTTGTCAAGCCAAGACTTAAAAACTTCTAGAGATGGAGATTCCACCACCTCCCTAGGGAACCCATTCCAGTGTTTTACTACCCTCCTAGTGAAATAGTTTTCCTAATATCCAACCCGGACCTCTCCCACCAGAACTTGAGACCATTGCTCCTTGTTCTGCCATCTGTCACCACTGAGAACAGCCTCTCTCCATCCTCTTTGGAACCTCCCTTCAGGAAGTTAAAGGTTGCTATCAAATCCCCCCTCACTCTTCGCTTCTGCAGACTAAACAAACCCAAATCCCTCAGCCTCTCCTCATAGGCCATGCGCTCCAGCCCCCGAATCATTTTGGTTGCCCTCCGCTGGACCCTCTCCAATGAGTCCACATCCTTTCTATAGTGGGGGGCCCAGAACTAGACACAATACTCCAGATGTGGCCTCACCAGAGCTGAATAAAGGGGAATAATGACATCTCTGGATCTGCTGGCAATGCTCCTCCTAATGCAACCTGATATGCCATTTGCCTTCTTGGCTACAGGAGCACACCATTGACTCATATCCAGCTTCTCATCCACTGTAACCCCCAGGTCCTTTTCTGCAGAACTGCTACTTAGCCATTCGGTCCCCAGCCTGTAACTATGCTTGGGATTCTTCTATCCCAAGTGCAGGACTCTACACTTGTCATTGTTGAACCTCATCAGATTTCTTTTGGCACAATCCTCTAATCCTGTGGTTCTCAACTGGTGGTCCATGGTGACTTTTGCGGTGGTCCACAGGAACATTGTCCGAAGTCATACGGCGTGAGCAGGTGCCACCGTTAGGCTGTTTTACACCATGTTCACAAGCAAGCGGCACGTCATCCATAGTGTCACCTAAGATGCAACTGCGTTGTTTTGCCAGTAACTTCCGTCTGAGGCTCTGAGCGTCAGTGTAGCTGCTGCCGTCATGCTGAGCAGTTGCTGTGTCGTTCATCCTGTGCTACATGTGCTGGAGGTGGTCCATGAAAATGTTTTGATTGGCCTGGTGGTCCGTGGACTGAAACAAGTGGAGATCCCTAACCTATCATTAATAGACCTAATCTATCCAGGTCACTCTGGACCCTATCCCTGCCCTCCAGAGTATCTACCTCTCCCCCTAGCTTAGTGTCATCTGCAAACTTGCTGAGGGTGCAATCTATCCCATCATCCAGGTCATTGATAAAAATGTTGAACAAAACCGGTCCTAGAACAACAGATCCTTGGGGCACTCCGCTAGAAACCGACCACCAGCCTGACATCGAGCCATTGAGCACTACTTGTTGGGCCTGACAGTATAGCCAGCTTTCTATCTATTTAACCAAACCATATTCCCCTAACTTGCTGGCAAGAATATTGTGGGAGACGGTATCAAAAGCTTTGCTAAAGTCAAGGTATATCACATCCACTGACTTTCCCCTATCCACAGAGCCAGTTACCTCATCATAGAAGCTAATCAGATTGGTCAGGGATGACTTGTGCTTTGTGAATCCATGTTGACTATTCCTGATCACTTTCCCCTCTTCCAAGTGCTTAAAATGGATTCCTTGAGGATCCCTTCCATGATTTTTCTGGGGACTGAGGTAAGGCCGACTGGTCTGTAGTTCCCTGGATCGTCCTTCTTCCCTTTTTTAAAGATGGGCACTACATTTGCCTTTTTCCAATCATCTGGGATCTCTCCCCATCTCCACGCGTTTTCAAAGATAATGGGCCAAAGGTTCCATAATGACATTTGCCAACTCCCTCAGTACCCTCAGATGCATTAAATTCAGGCCCATGTATGTTTAGCTTTTCTAAATAAGAACATAAGAACGGCCGTACTGGGTCAGACCAAAGGTCCATCTAGCCCAGTATCCTGTCTACCGACAGTAGCCAGCACCAGGTGCCCCAGAGAGGGTGGACCAAAGACCATGATCAAGCAATTTGTCTCCTGCCATCTCTCTCCAGCCTCTGACAAACAGAGGCCAAGGACACCATTTTATCCCCTGGCTAATAGCCTTCATGGACCTAACCTCCATGAAATTATCTAGCTTCTCTTTAAACTCTATTATAGTCCTAGCCTTCACAGCCTCCTCTGGCAAGGAGTTCCACAGGTTGACTACACGCTGTGTGAAGAAGAACTTTCTTTTATTCGTTTTAAACCTGCTACCCATTAATTTCATTTGGTGACCTCTAGTTCTTCTATTTAGGGAACTAATAAATAACTTTTCTTTATCAGCCCTCTCCACACCACTCATGATTTTATAGACCTCTATCATATCCCCCCTCGGTCTCCTCTTTTCTAAACTGAAAAGTCCCAGTCGCTTTAACCTCTCCTCATATGGGACCCATTCCAAACCCCTAATCATTTTAGTTGCCCTTTTCTGAACCCTTTCCAAGGCCAAAATATCTTTTTTGAGGTGAGGAGACCACAGCTGTACACAGTATTCCAGATGTGGGCGTACCATAGTTTTATACAGGGGCAGTAAGATATTCTGTGTCTTATTTTCTATCCCTTTCCTAATAATTCCTAGCATCCTATTTGCCTTTTTGACCGCCGCTGCACACTGCATGGAAGTCTTCAGAGAACTGTCCACGATAACTCCAAGATCCCTTTCCTGATTTGTCGTAGCCCACAAACCCAACTATCTATGTTTCTAACAATCGAATCACCCACTACTAACACCTGCCTCTTCCTAACTGGCATTCCCTCCCCATCAGAGGTATCCTCAGTGCGAGAGGATACCGCAACATCCTCTGGGAGGAGGGTCCCAACTACAGGATGGTTTCCCTCTGCTCCCATTGAATGCCCTGTTCCCTTGAGACTTTCATCCTCCTTAAGAGCACTGGGGCTCTCAGACTGGAGGTGGGACAGTACTACAGTGTCCCGGAAAGACTCATCAACATAGCTCTCTACCCCCCTTAGCTCCTCCAGTTCAGCCACCCTGGCCTCCAAAGCCTGAACTCAGTCTCTGAGGGTCAGGAGCTCCTTGCAACGAGTGCACACATACGCCACCCACCCACAGGGCAGGTAATCATACATGTTACACTCAACACAATAAACAGGATAGCCCCCAATCTGCTGCTGGGCTTCTGTCTCCATTTTTCTAATGAATAAGTTTAGGTGTAAATGGGATTCTTTTTAAACCTCTGGAATATAGATTATTCTAAGAGTTATGTTTTAAAGAAGGCCCGAAGTCACTAGTGCCCTCTAACCTCCCCCTCTAAACTCCCTCTCCAAACTCTCCTGTTAGCTGTTCCTGGTCCCAAGCTTCCTGGTCGCTGAGTCACCGGCTTATATAGCTCTGGTAGCCCCTCCCCCTGACTGAGGCTCAGCCAATTAACAGAGGCTTCTAGGTTTCAAACCTTTTAGTAACTCCACAAGGGTCCCGTTTTTACTCCCTCTTTTACCTGGAGAACTCCCTCTCCAAACTCTCCTGTTAGCTGTTCCTGTTCGCAAGCTCCCTAACTTTTCTTTCCCCACCAAGGGCAGTCCACCTCCATCCCATACTGCATTACCTAGTGCATTTGTCTGGGAGCTGACCTTGTCCATGAAGACAGAGGCAAAGAAAGCATTGAGTACTTCAGCTTTTCCCACATCATCTGTCACTAGGTTACCTCCCTCATCTAGTAAGGGCCCCTCACCCTCTCCGATCACCCTCTTATTACTAACATGCCTGTAGAAACCTTTCTTGTTGCCCTTCACATCCCTTGCTAGCTGCAATTCCAGTTGCGCTTTCGCCTTCCTGATAACTCCCCTGCATTTTTGAGCAATATATTTATACTCCTCCCTAGTGATCTGTCCAATTTTCCACTTCTTGTCAGCTTCCTTTTTGTGTTTAAGTTCACCAAGGATGTCCCCAGTAAGCCAATCTGGTCGCCTACCATATTTGCTTTTCTTGCTGCAGATTGGGATGGGTTCTTCCTGTGCCTTTAATAAGGCTTCTTTAAAATACTGCCAGCTCTCCTGGACTCCTTTCCCCTTTGTCACGTTACTGGATTTTAAGGGGAACAGCCAGATCACTCCTGCATCCATGGCGGGGTATCTGCCCCAAAGTGTATACAAAGGGGGCCATGTGAGGTGTCAAACAAAAGCTTACTTTCTACTGATTCTGTAGATGCTGTTCATGTAATTGTATAATGTCTGTATGTGGAGTTATAAACATGTACTCTGTATGGATGCTGGAAACTTCTCTGTCTGTGGCTGAGCAATGCAGAGGAATGCTCAGCCCATGGATATGCTAATGAGCAAGGCTCCAGGAACAATGGATCTCTGAATGCAAAAGACACACCTGGTCAATGACTATGTGACCCTCTCCAGCTTGGAAGAGACCAAGGGATGGATATAAAATGCCATGTGGCAGACTCCATATGGCGGTTCTTCAGTTTTTGCTCCAAATCCCAGGTTCAGCCTTGCAGGGTACAATGATCTGGAAAGAACTATGGACGCATCCTGACACAGGATGTACACCAGAGACTTTTAAGATAGCAGTTTATAACATCTCTGCTAAGAGCCTGCATCGAGAACTGGGTGATTCGATGTATGTAATGTATGATCCTTTAACAACCTTACTCTCATGCTTTTCTTTCTTTTAATAATAAACCTTTAGATTTTACAAAATACAGGACTATGTAGCACTTTAAAGACTAACAAGATGGTTTATTAGGTGATGAGCTTTCGTGGGCCAGACCCACTTCCTCAGATCAAATAGTGGAAGAAAATAGTCACAACCATATATACCAAAGGATACAATTAAAAAAAAGTGAACACATATGAAAAGGACAGCTACACCAGACTAACACGGCTACATTTCTATCACTTTAGATTTCAGATTCTAAAGGACTGGCTCGGCATGATCTTGTGGGTGAGATCCAGAGTGTAAATTGACTTGAGAACTGTGGCTGGTTTCTTGGGACCGGAAAGAACCTGTTCGGGATAGGTGAGATTGGGTTCTATAACCCCTCACTTGTGTGTTAGGCCTGGGGTTGGTTGGGGCATAGGAAGAGCTGGTGTGTCCAAGGGGTTTTGCTCGTAAGGCTTCTGGCTGGCCAGGTAGGCAATTTAAGCACTGTGTGACTGGTTTGCGGCCTATTTGGGAAGGTCTCCAGTCAGGGGCTGTAAGGAGCACCGATTTTGAGCAATTCGCCTTGAGTGGACGCCCTCAGCCATGCCCAGACCCGGCCCAGTCCATCACACCCTTCATGTAAGCATCACAGGGAATCCTGCCCATCAGTCTCTGAGGCAGTCGAAGTCTGCTCTTCTGAAGTCCAGGGTGTGTATTTTGCTACTCTCCTTTCTTCCTTTGGTCAGGATCCTGAAATCTACCATCTCATGATCACTGCTTCCCAGGTTGTCACCCATCTCTACTTCCCCTACTAGTTCCTCCCTGTTTCTAAGCAGCAGGTCAAGCTGCGCATTGCCCCTGGTCAGTTCCTTCAGCACTTGTACCAAGAAGTTATCCCCAACATTCTCCAAAAACTTCCTGGATTGTCTGTGTACTGCTGTATTGGTCTCCCAACAGATGTCAGGGTGATTGAAGTCCTCCATGAGAACCAGGGCCTGCGATCTGGAAGCTTCTCTCAGTTGTCTGAAGAAAGTCTCATCTACCTCATCCACCTGATCCAGCAGTCTATAGCAGACACCAATTACAACATCACCCCTGTTGCTTCCACCTCTAAACTTAACCTATAGACTCTCTACAGGCTTTTCTCCCTCTAAATACTGGAGCTCCAAGCAATCATACTGCTCTCTCACATACAATGCAAATCTTCCTCCTTTTCTCCCCTGCCTGTTCTTCCTGAACAGTTTATACCTGAAGGAACAGAATCTGGACACCGTATGAAAGCCCTCTTTCCGAAACCACCTGCACAACCACGCATTTACTTCCTCAATTCGACAATCCCTACCCGGACCTTTTCCTTCAGCCAGAAGGATGGGTGAGAACACCACTTGAGCTTCAAATTCAAATTCCAAAGTCCCTAGGTATCACTGAACACTCACAAATGCATAGCCGGATACTAGTCTGGCTTATGTGTGTGTGTTCATGTTAGCAAAATAGGCATTAACAGTTATAACAATGTATTTAAAGTTTAGACTGAAAACGTGCTGCCTCCTACAAGCAGTCCATAAATCCTACTTACAATATCTCTATTCCATGATACAAGGCAGTGGTGGGCAACCTGTAAGCCGCATGCGGCCCTTTGGGGTTCCACTTGTAGCTGTTCAAGCTCTGGGTGGGCGGGGGAAGAGCAGGGACGGAGCACGAATCAGCAGATTTATGGTGCTCAAAAGGGCTGAGAGGGAGGGGGAGGAGAAGGAAGTGCAGGGCTCTAGTGCCCCAATGTGTAAGAGGCGTGTGGGGAAGGAGGGCAGAAAAGAGGGTGCACAAGCCGCAGGTGGAATGCCATTGGGCTGCAGGTTGCTCATGCGGCCCACTGAGACGAAGGAGGACCACTCCTGCGGCCCACACGCTAGGTTAGGTTGCCCATCGCTGTTATGAGGTAATGTGTAAAATGTTTGCTCTGCAGCTGTAAGAAGGTTTGTTAAAAGTGTACGTTCCCCACTGTCAGGGGAGAAGGTGATATATCGCACCTCAGGGAGCACACTACTTCCTGCCAATCAGCACGGACAATTGAATCAAAATGGGCCATTGGGGAATTAAGATTTTGCCCATCCTCCCCCTGCACAGGGAGATGTTACACAGGGTTTGTTCCATCAGCTTGGATTCGAGATTGATGGGGGATAAAAATCCCCGACAAGGAAAAACTGGGTATCTTTATTCTGTCTGAACTCTGAAAGGCAACAATTCTTAGACAATAACAAGAGACTCCCTGGCTGCTTGGCTTGGCTTATGTCCTTTGGGGCTAAAATGTGGTTATTTTAAGTAGCTTCTATTGCCTTTTACAGTTCATACTGTAATATGCTCAGTTTGTGTATGCTACCATCTTCAAACTTGTAAACAATTCCGATTTTGTTTTGTCCCTGCCTTTGGACAGTCTGCCCTGAGGGTAGGACTCACAGTCATGAGCCACTCCCAACAGTGGAACAGTTACAAAGGGATCTTAAAATAGGGATGACTGGGCAGCTGAAATGTAGTGTTAATAAGTGCAAAGTAATGCACTAGACCAGTGTTTCTCCACCAGTGGTACAAGTAAGTCTGGGGGGTGGGGGGGAAGGAGGGTACGTCAACACAACTGAAATTCGGAGAAAACTGAATTTTTGTTTTAAGTTTTACAGTGTTTTAATGTTTTAGTACTTTTTACACCCAAAAATTACATCCCCCACCTGGCAACAATTAAGTTGTTTAAACAAATGTGTTGCAATAGTAGAAAAAAATTGTGTGTCTGAAAACTGTAGGTACCGGGGGTACTTATCATTTTTTTAAAGGGGTACTTTATAAAAAAAAGGTTGAGGAAACACTGCACTAAACATAACCCCAGTTACACACAGCGCTTACCACTCAAGAAAGATCTTGGAGTCATTGTGGATGGTTCTCTGAAAACATCTGCTCAATGTTCAGCAGCAGTAAAAAATAAACAGTGCTAGAAACCTTTAGGTAAGGGATAGAGAAGAAGGCAGAAAATATTATAACACCACTATATAAATGCATAGTATGCCCACCTCTCCACCCCTCCAATATTGCATGCAGTTCTGGTTGCCTCATCTCAGAAAAAATATATTAGAATTGTGAAAAAAAGGCAACAAAAATTATGAGGGTATGAAACAACTTCCATGTGAGGAAGACAAATTGGGACTGTTCAGTTTAGGAATGGGACAGCTAAAGGGGACATGACAGAGGTCTATATAATCATGTCGGGTGTGAAGAAATTAAATAGGAATGTGTTATTTGCCACTCCACATAATACACGAACTGGGCGGCACCCAAAGAAGTGAATAGGGATCAGTCTAAAATGTCAGGAGTTCTTCTTCCCAAAATGCACAACCAATCCACAGAACCTGTGGTCAGGAGATGTTTGAAGGCCATATGTAAAGCTGGGTTCAAAAGGAATTAGATAAGTTTACAGGGAATAGGTCAGTCAATGGCTATTTGCCAAAATGGTCCAGTGATGTAACCTTGTGCTCTGGATGTACCTAAACCTCTGACTGCCAGAAACTGAGACTATGGGTACATCTAGACGACAGGCTTTTATTGACAGAAGGTTTGTCGACAGATACTGTCGACAAAGCTTCTGTCGACAAAGAGCGTCTAGACTACATCCAGTTCTGTCGACAAAGCAAGCCGCTTTGTCGACATGACAGTATAGATGCAAAGGACAGCGTAGATGCAATAACGCCTTCTGTTGACAGGACTCTGTTAACAAAAGGCGTTATTCCTCGTAAAATGAGGCTTACCACCATTGACAAAACTTCTGAGTTCTGTCGACGTTATGGCAGTGTAGATGCAGGTATAGTTTATAGGAGCTAACTCTGGTGAATTGGATCTGACCCATGGCCTGGCATTTGCCCACCCCTGCTCTATAAGTTGCTCTGATGCTAATTGAGGAATATAACCATTTTAAAAGAAAGATATGTGAATCCCCATCAGTACTGAGTTTCACAAATCTGTTATCCCCTCTCAGCTTGACACTGAGCCAAATTATTTCATTATGACTAACACTATAAGAGTGAATACAAATGAATTAGTGATTACCATGTTATTGCAGTGTTACCATGGCCCATATTTTTCCCTAAACTCCAACAGGAAAAGGAGAGATGCCTGGGTTTATACCATGAGACTATTTTAGGGAATCATGTCAAGAAAGGAAAGATATCTCTGACCTTGAAAATAAAGAAGAAAACTTTTGGCAAGAGAAGACGGTTGCCTAAAGTCCTGATCTGCCTTTCCTGGGCACTTATCTTGTTCACCACCAGTGTCTCTGAGTCACAGTACAGCTCTTTCTCCTGCTCTAAACTTTGTACATATCAGACAATCCCGGCTGGGCTCTTTCCTAAATCTATTAGGAGGGCTCTGCAGATCTCTAAAAACCCTTACCGACCACTAGAACGGGTTTAGGCAGATTAACCACCACCAAGGCATTCCATAGCCCATCCACTTCTCACTCCTACGCTGAAAAGAGCCCAGTTGAGGTTCCCTTTCTGATCACACTCGAGCTCCTCCCCTTCCCCCATTATCCTTCTCCTTCTCGCCTCAGGAGCCATTTAAATATCAGAGTGTCTCAACCTTTTGTTTTGTTTTGTTTGGAATCTGCTCCTCCCACACAAACAGCTGTTTTTCTGCATATAAAAGTCAGGGCCAGAATCAGAAGGTAGCAAGAAGGGCAAGTGACCCCATGCCACAGGGACCACGCAAAGCTAAGTTACTCAGACTTTGACTTCAGCTCCAAGCAGTGGGGCTGCAGTTTTCTGCCCTGGGTCAACAGCCAGTCTAATGCCAGCCCTGCTTGGTGGAGCCCTGGAAACTTGCTTGCTGCCATCCAGTTGGCCCCAGGTCCCTGGTTGAAAACCACTGATTAAATTAAAACCTCTGTAGTTCCAAAGAAGCAGGTTGAGTGGAGCTTCCCCCCAGGACTCAAACCCCGTGTGTCTTGGTCTTCATTCAACCATGCACCCCAAGTGACAATTCCAACACATACCTCAGTGGCAGATCACATAGAATTTCAAGTTAACATCGTTCCTTAAGCCTGTGGTTCTCAACTGGTGGTCCATGGAAAACTGGTGGTCTATGGTGGCTTTTTCGGTGGTCCACAGGAACATTGTCCAAAGTCACACGGCGTGAGCAGGCGCTGCTGTTTGACTGTTTTATGCCGTGTTCACAAGCACGCGGAGCGTCATCCATAGCGTCACCTAGGACGCAACTGCGTTGTGTTGCCAAGTACCGCTCCAAACATTGAAAAGCTTGTCAGCAAGAAGAGAATCCAAAAATCTGTTAGCAAGAAACAAATTTCAAACCAAAATGTTCATTGTCTGCTCTTTTTTATCATGTCTCAAAAAGAAGGTGGCCCATGAACATTTTTTGATTGGCCTGGTGGTTCATGGACTAAAACGAGTTGAGAACCACTGCCTTAAGTGAACCACCCAATGACCACAAGATTAATTAAGGAACAAAGGCACCTGACCACTTTTATTGTCAACGAAGCACAGTAATAGCACCTGACAGACTCCACGAGGAGTCTAAGCCTGTGACAATGGATGCAGCTCATTCATGGCATAACTTTCCACCATCCCCTCAGCTGGTCAAAGATACTCCCTCTGAGATACATCTTTATGCCCTGATATAAACCAGTTACGTACTGTTATCCTGACCTTATCTCTTAGAAGGGGTCAGTGTGTTTCTGTTATCCTGGGGGGAATGTTTTTGTACCATCCTTGATATCGGGATGTTCTGGTACCACTTGATATGAGGATGTGTTCCCGTGAGTACTCTGTCCCTAGCACTTCTCAGGAATGGGTACATCTGCAGTATCAGCCCTGTTCTTGCCAGATTCTGTGAGCAGGGCCTGCCGCTGATAGTAGGGTGTATGTCTCAAGCTCTCTTACGATTACACTTACCATGGCTGGGTTGCAGCTGTGAGTCATAGAATACCAGAACTGGAAGGGACCTTGGGAGATCACCAAGCCCAATTCCCTGCCCTCATGGCAGGACCAAGCACCATCTAGATCATCCCTGATAGATTTCTAAATGTCAATCTGGAATCAGGTTGTGGTAAGAGCTGCGGGAGCAGCTGTGTGGAGCTGTGGACCCTCTATCTTCTGTGGGCAGGAGGCCCCAGGAGTGGGGATATGGGCCAGAGGCTGCTCTCAAGTCTCCCCACCCCAGGCAGGTGGAGGGGTCCAGGCTTTCTGGCCCTGCTCCGACTTTGCCAAGGGCAGAACCTCCGGGAAAAGAGGAGGGACAGGGATGGGGCCAAAGGGGGGGTAGCCCCACCCCCCCTTTTGGGATGGGTTTACCACACTTGACTTGTGCCAGTGGGTAGTGGTCCCTACCCAGGGGGCAATACACCATCTGGTGAGCACAGAAACTCTCTAGCCATGTCCTCAAGACGCCCCCTACACTGCCAGCTGCCAGGGACTGGCATAGAGCTGGATACACAGGATCCCACTGCAGCTTGGGATTTGTGCCCAGCCTTCAGCTGCCCTTCACATCCCATTTCACCCATGGACCAGCACAAAGGGGCTATGTCAAGACCAGTGTCCCCTGTAAGCTGAGCGTTTGGGCGGCCACCCAGGAGAGATTAAAATGCTGCCCAGCTGATTAGCAGAGCGCCCCTAGTGCCTACAACTGACAGCATGTGTTGGTTGCACACATCTACACATGCCAGGAGGCACATCAACAAAATCTGCTTCCACACATGGATGGAAAAAAATTAGAGGAAACTTTGGTCAAGACCCAGGATCTGAGCCATGGGCTTTGCTGGTCTGGCACAGATACCTCCAACACTGTTCATTTCTTGCTGTTGACAACTCATTTTGCAGTTCATCAATGGATCAAAGGCCAGCTGCAACTAGAGAGCCACCCTCTGAAAAGGCTCCCTGTTCTACACATACCTCCAGTAGAGCTGGCTGAAAGGAAACACAAAAGACAGGTTTTTTAATGTGTTTTCAACACTAGATGAAATTTTCTTTTTGTCTAATTTTTCCAACCAGTTCTAACCTTTGGTGCCATCTTTCTTCAGAAAGTATAACGAGAGACCATTTCCTAACACGCCATAGTCATCGGCAGAGAAAGACACAGCTTGTCATTTTGGCACACACTTTTGCACAACCTTAGCTTGACACACGAGGGGTGCATCTACACAGCACAGTTATTTCGAAATAACAATGTGAGCGTCTACACAGCAATTCCGTTATTTCAAAATAATATTGAAATAACGGACAGTTTATTCCAACTTCTGTAAACCTCATTTCACAAGGAATAATGCCTATTCCGAAATAGCTATTTGGACACTCCACTGCTGCTATTTTGAAATAGTTCCTCCCCAGGGCCATTCAAAGTAATTACTCCTCAGTGCCTCCTGAAACTCTAAATTGAGGTAGCACATCCACATTAGGGAAGCCTGCCTTGGACTACCTTTGAGGCTTCGCTGTAGTGTAGGCGTGCTATTTCGAAACAAGCTATTTCAGGGGGAAATTCCGAAAAAGCTTATTTTGAAATAAGTGTGCTGTGTGGACGTACACCAGTAGGCTCATTAAGCTCACTCTTTGTGGGGAAATGTGCTTAAAATATTCTGCAGAAGTGCCATTTCCTTATACCTTGGGAGACTGATGGAAGCAAAACTAGTACTTTGCCCCTTGTAGTCAATATTTTCCAAAGAGGTGGCAAGTGGATTGCACTTAGCACACAGACCCTTCCTTAAGGTTGTGGTACAGAACTCAGAATGGTGCCTCAAGATTCTGGAGAGACAATGTCTCTAGGATGCCCTTTCTCAGGGGAATTCTAAATACCTGCTCTGTGCTGGACATGCCTTTCACATGTAGCTTAGGTGTTGCTGCTACAAGTCTCACACCAGTGTGAAAAAGGAGTAACTCCACTGATGTCAATGTAGGTACTGATGTAACGAGAATGGGAGCTCTGCATCAGGCCTGAAGAACCTAATTTATATTATTTTCTAAGTGATACTTTGCTGCCAAAAAAAAGTGAAGTAACTTCATAATTAAATGTACCAAGTAAATTCAATTTGTTTTGACATGCAGTTCTCAGCTGCCTGCATTTTCTCTATTACTGCACCCAATGTATCTGCTGTATCTAGTCTCTCCTCAATTTTGTGGACTCTCAGAGATCACTTTTCACTTTGCCGCCTTGTCTAGGTGTTTAAGCCCAGGACTGAGAACCAGAGACGCCCAACTACTAATCTGCTCTCTGCTATTGTCTCTCTCGATGACTCAAGTCACTAATCTCATTCTGTGAAAAGGAGGCCATATCGGCATCAGACATCATGATGACTGATGTTTGCACTAATCTGACAAGCACTAATTAGTTCCAATTTTTCTTTGCTGGAAGAACCTTCCAGATTTGCAACTGGAGATCCAAAAGATTATTCTTTTGCCTCTAATGTGGCTGTTGCTTGGAGGGCCTGGTAACAGGTTGCCTCTTTAATGTTAAAGTTTCCTGATGCCCTAAAAGGGTGTCGAGAACAAGGATTTTCTCTGTTGTTATGAAGGTGGGGTATCTTCATTATATTATGGCTGAGCTACAGTGGCATTTTGTTTGTTTTTTCTTCTTTTTGTCTCCATCCTCTGTCTGGTTTACACACCTACAAGCAAGCATTCTCTGACTCACTCAGTAACTTGTGCTACAAGACCATTTGTTGTTTTTTTCAGTAACTACAGGCAGTCCCCGGGTTACGTACAAGATAGGGACTGTAGGTTTGTTCTTAAGTTGAATCTGTATGTAAGTCGGAACTGGCGTCCAGATTCAGCCGCTGCTGAAACTGATCAGTTTCAACAGCGGCTGAATCTGGACGCCAGTTCTGACTTACATACAGATTCAACTTAAGAACCCCAGGCATCCCCAAGTCAGCTGCTGCTGAAACTGATCAGCGGCTGATTCCAGGAAGCCCGGGGCAGGGGCTTCCTGTAGTCAGCCACTGGTCAGTTTCAGCAGCGGCTGACTTGGGGACGCCTGGGGCAGAGCAGCTCTGGTGCTGCTGGGTTGCTCCAGTAGCGCGGCTCCTCGGCGCTACTGGACCAACCCAGCAGCACCCAAGCTGCTCTGCCCCAGGCGTCCCGATTCAGCCGCTGCTGAAACTGACCAGCAGTGGCTGAATCAGGATGCCTGGGGCAGAGCAGCTGGGGTGATGCCGGGTTGGTCCAGTAGCGCCCAGAGCGGCGCTGCGGGACCAACCGGCAGCACCCCAGCTGCTGTACCACAGGCATCCGGAGCAAAGCCGCGGAGCACGGGGGCAGCGGGACAGCCCAGACGCGCCGTGGCTGTCCTGCTGCCCTCGGGCTCCGTGGCTTTGCTCCGCTTTGCTCCCCGTCCCCCTGGTCTGCAGACCAGGGGGACGGGGAGCAAAGCGGCGGAACACGCGGGCAGCGGACAGCCCAGACGTGTCTGGGCTGTCCGCTGCCCGCGTGCTCCGCGGCTTTGCTCTGCTTTGCCCCCCATCCCCCTGGTCTGCAGACCAGGGGGACGGGGGGGGGCAAAGCAGAGCCAAGCCGCGGAGGACGCGGCCAGCTGACAGCTGTCAGCTGACCGCGCGCTCCGCGGCTTGGCTCTGCTTTGCTCTGCTGTCATCTGGGCTGTCAGCTGGCCGGGCACTCGGCGGCTTGGCTCTGCTTTGCCCCCCCCCCCCATCCCCCTGGTCTGCAGACCAGGGGGACGGGGGGGCAAAGCAGAGCAAAGCAGAGCCAAGCCACGGAGCGCGTGGGCAGCGGACAGCCCTGTCCACTGCCCACGTGTTCCGCCGCTTTGCTTCCTCTCCCTGGTCTGCTGGAGACCAGGGAGAGGAACGGCCCCGTTCGTAACTGCGGATCCGACATAAGTCGGATCCGCGTAACTCGGGGACTGCCTGTAGTGTTTAGTGGCATCACTGATAGCACCACTGAGAATTGCTGTCCTTTTTTGGGTTCAGTATCAGAGGGGTAGCCGTGTTAGTCTGAATCTGCAAACGCGACGAGGAGTCCTGTGGCACCTTATAGACTAACTGAAGTGTAGGAGCATAAGCTTTCGTGGGCAAAGAACCACTTCGTCAGATGCATGTGTTTTGGGTTGTCACTAATGAAGGCATAACCTTAGAAGAACTTAAAAGAAATGAATGGTCTAGCTAGCAGCACCTTAAAGACTAATAAAACATGCAGATGGTATCATGAGTTTTCATGGGCACAGCCCATTTCTTAGCTCATGATACCATCTACCTGTTTTGTTAGTCATTAAGGTGCTGCTAGACTATTCGTTCTTTTTTAAGTTTTTCCAGTTACAGACTAACTCAGCTACCCCTCTGAAGCTTTTTGTCCTTAGAAGGTTGTCGTTCACTGTTGACTAGTTTCTTCTCTAAGGAATGCTGGGTGGCGCCTATCAAGTGAAACCAGTCACAAGCGTCTGCTCTGGCATTCAAATAGGCCACAACATTTCAGATTCTGCACTAAAATATTAAACATCTTTAAATAAATGAAGAAACTGCTTTGATTCATACCATGTCCCAGTCGTCCTTTAGTCTTTGCAACAAGAAGGCACAATTCTGCTCTTGTTCAAATAGACCTCTTTTCTTGTTTTTAAACAAAGAAAATGAATCCCTGCCTCAGAAGAGATTGCATCCTTCTGAGCCATCTTAGGTCTCCCAGGAGTGGAAAGTCTTGGACCTGGTAACCGTTTCTTTGACCTGCTCTACTTCCTAAGGTCTCATCACTCTCTTCCTCTCCTTGCCTGCCCCCAGACCTGGATAATCCCTTGTAATACTACCTCAGCAAGTACTTTTTCTGCTAGCAGCCTTCCCTTCTCTTGCCCCACGTCCCCACAGTCATCACCAAAGGACTAGCATGGTGGTTCCCAACCTTTTAAAGCATGAGATCACTTTTTGAATTTAAGTGCAATCCAGGATCTACCTCAAACCCAAACACCCTGGCCCTACATCCTTCCTGCCCCTTCTCCAAAGCCCAGCCCCTTCTTACTCCCTCCTCCCTTCTCACTCACTTTTATCAGGCTGGGGGCAGGGAGTTGGGGTGCAGGAGGGGTTCAGGACTGGGGCCAGGGTTTGGAATGCTGGCTCCAGCTGGGCACTGCTTATCACAGGTGACTTCTGGATGGTGGTGCAGGTGGCTAAGGCAGGCTTACCCCTAGCCTGGCCCTGCACCATTCCCAAAAGCAGCCAGCAAATTCTCCATCCTCGCCCCCCTCTGCTCTGTGGAAATGAGGTACAGGATGGAGGGGTACCCTGACATCAGCACCCCTCCTTCATCTTCTTCCTGTGCCCTGCACAGCAAGCAGGAGGCTCCCAGGCAGAAGGCGGGAGCAGCATGGCAGTGCTGAGAGGGGCAGATGAAGTGCCAGCACTTGATAGCCTCCCAGCCACGCCTGTCAGGATCACCTGCCAAAGATTCCAGGATCTACCAGCAGAGCCCAATCTACTGGTTGATGACCATTGGACCAGCATATTTGGATCCCTGCTGCTTCCATCCCCTTTCTCTTTCAGGACAGTGTTCCCTCCAGCCAATATCTACTTCCCAGCACACTTTGTTCTTGGGTTTTGACACCAGGCCTTCCCCCTTACTCACATGATAACAATCTCAGCTTGGTAAATAACAGTGAGGCTTCTCGCCTGCAGTTTTCTAACACATCCACTTATTCCTGTAACCTCATCCCTTCCTATCTACTCATCTCTCACCCATACTCTCTCTCTCTAATCCACCCTTTTAAACCTCTCTTCTAACACGGTCTCAGAAGTTGAGGGTCAGTTGTGGGTAACCTATACACCTTATTAAAAGCTTGTATTGCAACATGGCCACTCACAACCAGGCCCACGTTATTTGTATGTTGCAGCCCCTATCTGCAAAGAAGTCTGTTAGTCTTCCTAGAAGGTGAGCAATTCAGGGCATGGATTTATTTCCTTTGTGCTTCTACTGCACCTAACATATTGGGAACACCAGCAGAAAAATAAAATTGTCTCTCTTGGGTTCCGGGACACTCTGTTGCTGAGATCCAAGTAACTGCCCAGCCCTCAGTGGAAACACTGCGGCAATCATTCAATCCCTTTCCTCCATTTAGACATCCTGCTTCCTGCTCCTGGATTTTTCCCTATGCCATTACACCACAGCATTCTGAACAAGACAGATATTGCGACTGCAGTCTTTCTGCTACTTCCTGTCCTTTCCCTCACAGCGGTTGACCCCATACACCATAATCTGATTATCTGGCTGAGGAGACACTGTGCAAACAGCCAAATACTCCACACCAACCAGCCTGAAAGGGAATGCTTTTTCACTTCACACTCATATGGTTGGTTCTTTCGGGAATTTCAAACCCACAATTTTTAAATGGAATGGAAATTCCTTAAGTGGGTTTTTAATCACTCCTGAAAAGAAGAGCAAGCAAGGCAAATTACAGGATGCTAAAGCAAGACTTGGACTCTCTGTAGAGTAGTGGAAATGTATAAAGAATTGGCAAATCCAGCAGAAAAAGGGGGTAGGAAATACTGTTTGACAGGGAAATGGTTCGTTTTTCCCATTAAAATAAAAGGCTTGTGACAGAGCTTTTCACTTTCAGTTTTCTCTTATGGAGCATGTGTTAAGGCAAAAGGCATTTCCACACAAATGAAAATTTTGTTCTAACTGGGGGAAGTGGCCCAAGGAAAAAAGGAACGCAGAACACAATTTGGGAAATAGATATCTTGTCAAAATTGTGACATTCCAAGGAGTTGTGGGGAGTTTTAATTACTATGAAATTCATTTCTCACTTCCTCACACTTTTTAAATATCTGGCCCCATTTCTGAATTTGCAAAGGAAAATGGGTATGTTACTTTTAAACATCCTAACTGTAGCTGGATCTTGCCTTTCAGAAAACCTTTGTTCTCATGAAAAATACTCAATCAAAGGAATTTAGCATTACACACAAATGTTTGGGTAGGAAGGATTGTAAGGGGAAAGAGTGTAGTTTGCCACAGGCTTTAAAACATATGATCTTCCTAGGATACCATTGTCTCAGCCAACACAGACACACCCTCAAAACAGAGATTTCCTCCAAACTAAACAGCTCTGGCCTTGCTATTGTAGTATGAAACTAGATAGTCTTCATGACTTCTCATAAATTCCTTTAGCTCTTACCATGATGTGATATCTTCCCTATGTCTGAGCAGCAAGAATTGTTTTGCTCTATACTGTTTAACAAAGTGATTAATTAAATTTATGTTCTATGATCAAGAATGTAGGTCTCAGAAATGTTGAGCTCCTGACTTCAAAGCTTTTAAAGACTGCTCATTTTCAGAGGGCATATCTGAAAATCCAACTCCCCGGTGTCTCAAATTAGACACCTTAAAAGTCGTGCCCCCCACTTTTGAAAACTTAGGCTGAACTTATAGTTATGTATTACTGTGCTGCCCATTTCTCATTTACTATAAGTTCCCCACTGCTAATAACCATCAGCCCACAGAATCTCCTCTGCTGCTAAGCTCACAATCAGACAGGTGTCCAAATATGGATTTAGGAACCCAACTGTCAGGTGCCAATGTCAGTAGCATAGTCAGTTTGCAGGATGTTTGATTTTATTTAAATGGTTAGAGATCTTCCCCCGCCCCCCTCCCAGGCTATTACTCAATAGAATTCAGTACAAATAAAAAATTCTTTTTCAGAACAAGACTCAAGCAGAGTACGAGATTTACCATTCCTGAGTGTTGAGGTATTCAGAGCTAAGGTAGCAATTACTCAACTCTGGGGAAATTTCATCTTTCCATCCCCTTCTAGGATCCCTTTCTCCTTAACTGAAGGGTGAGGCCCCCTCGTGCTATGCACTGAACAGAGTACTAGACAGTCCCCAGCCCCAACAACTTACCATCCAAATAATGTATGTTTACCTCCTGCCATTTACCCTTGAAGTTAACAGTCATGTGTCATCACTAAGGGTATGTCTACACTACAGCATTATTTCGAAATATCTTAATTCAAAATAGTTAATTTGAAATAAGTTATTTTGAAATAACGCATCTACACACAAAATGCAACTGGAAATAGATTTTTGCTAAATAGAAATAGCGCGTCCACACTGATTGGACGCTGCATCGCATTTAAGGCCAGCTGAAACCGGTTCCGGCAGGGCATCAGGTCAGTAGTTGCTTTGTGTGGCTGCTGTCTGAGGCGATCTGAGGCTTGTGCTTAAAGAGGCCCCCTGGACAGCCGGTTCTCAGCCTTCCCTGCTTGCCTGCGTACCTTGCTGAGAGACAGCAAAGCATTTTTCTCTCTGCCTGTTTGGTTGCCCTCACTTGGGACACCACAGCACTCGGCACCATGAAGCCAGAGCCACCCCTGGGCACTTTGGTGCTTCTTTAGGATCTTTTGCTGAAAGCCTGGCAGCAAGTGCTGGAGACTGCGGCATCTGCCATCTGTGGCAGCCCAACCCCCGGGTCCTCTTCTGGACCCCCCCAGGGGCTGTGGAAGAGCAGCGGCCAGATGCCAGCGTGCCCCGCCACATCCGTCATCTGGACACCAGCAGCAACTGGTGGGACCACATCGTCCTGGAGTGTTGGGGAGACCAACAATGGACCCAGAACTTCAGGATGAAGAAGGACACCTTCCTCGAGATCTGCGAGTGGCTCGCCCCTGCTCTGCAGCGATGGGACACACACGAGGCCTGCCATTCCCCTCCAGAAGCATGTGGCCATCGCCCTATGGAAGCTCTCCATGCCGGATAGCTACTGATCCGTCGGCAACCAGTTCAGTGTTGGGAGATCCACCGTCAGAGCAGTGCTCATGCAGGTATGGCAGTCTCCGGCCATTGTGCCTTGGGTGGGGGGCAAGGAGTGGATGGGCTGCCCCAGGGAAAAGAGGAAGAGGGGGTGCAAATCCCCTCTGTGGGAGGGTTTGTTCTGTCCCAGCCACACTTCAGACTGCCCACGGTGGCCAGGATTGCGGGGAGGGGAGGGTTGCTCCTGGGAGTGTGGGTGCGGGGCGGGGCAGGGAAGGAACACTCTTGGCCACCCTGGTACCCCAGTGACTCTCGGTTTTGTGTCTCTCTCTGCAGGGGGTCAAAGCCATCAATAGAGTGCTGCTCCGCAGAGTCGTCCGCCTCACGGATTTGGACACGGTCATTGTGGGGTTTGGTGCCCTGGGCTTCCCCAACTGCAGGGGGGCAATCAACAGGACGCAAAGAGCTCTTGAAATTGTTTATGATCTTCCGTGGGAGATAGCTCTCCAGGGAAGACAGCATCGTCCGGAGATGATGATGAATGGTTGGCCGGAGACCCAGGGGTCTGTGGTTCCCTGTTCGGGGTATAGTTGTCCTCCTGCTTATCATGATTCGAAACTGAGACAATGTCCTCCGCAGGTGCTGATGGAATGTTTGGCGAAGGAGCGTGAAGCAGAGACATTGGACTAGTGTGTCGGGGAGACCGTGAGCACGGGTATCGCGTGCTATGAGAAGGTAGGTGGTCATCATAGTAATGATCATATCTCTGATGGTGCGCCGGGGGGGCTCTTGGGAGAGTAGGCTCTGGACGCATCGTATCGGTGTGAATATCTCGAGCGTCTCGAGGATCTCAGTGAGATAGATCTACCAGAAAGACGAGATGGAGAACGAGAATAGCAGGAGTAGAGCCGTTCATCGCGGCAGCGGTAGTGACGACATGATGGTGATCGATGAGGTGATCGACGAGGTGATCTATGGTAGTGATCCCTAGTGGAGCCATAATGGGAAGCATGGTGGTTCTCCGAGCAAGAAGAAGCTGGTGACCAAGGTCCCGGAGAGAAACCAGCTCGGTCAGGCGTGAGGGAAGGAGTCCGAACACGCCTTGACTTATGTAGAGACTTAGTCGGCACCGAATGATCAATGGGGGAAGACGGTGCCGTTCGGAGTGGTGTGCATCCTGCATCCTGCAGAGTAGAGCAGAAGAATGACTTCTTGTGTCTTGCTCACAATACTCCTGTTAATGCATCACAGAATCATATTTGCTTTTTTTGCAACGGTGTCACACTGTTGACTCATATTTAGCTTATGATCCACTATGACCCCTAGATCCCTTTCTGCAGTACGCCTTCCTTGGCAGTCACTTCCCATTCTGTATGTGTGAAATGAATTATTCCTTCCTAAGTGGAGTACTTTGATTTGTCCTTCTTAAACGTCATCAGACCATTTCTCCAGTTTGTCCAGATCATTTTGACTTATGACCATATTCTCCAAAGCAGTTGTGATCAGTTAAGACAGAACACACCAAGGAAGCAACACAACTTGGAAGAGACAAAATGGTTACTTAAGAGAGTCCACCAAAGACTATGCCCATTCATCACTGTCACGGGAAAGATTTTAACAGACTGTAAGGAGACTCTAGAGAACTTGGTTCACCAATGAGATGAAAAAGCTGGAAGGTTTATGCTGTCTCAGCTAGTTGCCACATGGGACTTTTCTTGACTGGGCAGAAATAAACACATCTAAGTGAATGGCCAACAATGAGCTATGGTTCAGCCTTCCACAGGGCAGAGAGAAAAATTTGTGCAGGCCTTCATTTGATTTCTTTAATTATGTGGATCCTCCATATATTTTCTATATGCCCACATTCAAAATACCCTTGGAAGGTTTCAATTTATTCTTTACCATAACGTGCACTCTCGCATCCTCATACAGATCTGCAGCGAAGTTCATCATGCCAGCGGTCAGCACACTAAGCTATACTTATAGCTCAGACATGAAGGCACATGAGGCCCCAATGAACATTATACCAGGTTTCCTTGCACCTCTGCCCCCAAATTACTGGGGGCATCCCTACTGGGAACCAACCTTCCATTGAGGGGTCATTGAAAGTTGGGGCCTCCTGTCACAGGTACCCAAATCAGTAAAGATATTTAGGCACCAAACTAGTTTCAGAGGGTCTTCTCACCATAGTGGCACCTCTTGCTACTAGTGCTGGGAATTTGGCCAGGCCTGTATGCCCCTGTCCCCTAGCCTTTTGACTGTGCAGCCTCCTCGCTCCAGCAACTGCAATCTCCTCTTTGTGGCTTGGCCCTCTGGCCACTAAAGTCCTCCCCTTTCAGGGAATTCAGTCTTTCCAGACCCGCTGTTTGGCTGGCGTCTTCAGTGCCCTTGCCCTTTCCCAGTGATTGGCAGAGGATTCCAGCCCAGGAATCATAGAGCAAGCAGCCAAGGTCTCTGCATCTTACCTTTTATTGCTACTTCCCTGGGTTCTTCCTACCCAGCTGGCTTCCCCCTTCTCTGGATTTGCCAGCCTACCAAGTCCCTCCATTCAGAGAGTGAATGCAGCCTACTTCCCTGCAGCCAGCTACTTGGGCTTTATAGGCCCTGCCTGTGAGGGCTGTCTCTAGGAATTTTGGTGCCCTATGCAGAACTCCAATGGGGGGAGCCCCTCTGCAGGGCTGTGGGGGCAGGAGCTGGGGTGGGAGGCAGCAAGAGTTAGGCCCACCCCCGCACTCACCAGTGGCAGCGAGAAGCAGACCAACCTGGTCCCAGAATGTTCCGCTCCCCCAGCTCCCAGCTACGTTGCTCCGGGGAAGGGTCTTGGGGAAAGAGGTGGAACTTTCCCTCCACTCACCAGCAGCAGGAAGAGGAGCAACGTAGCTGGGGCAGCAAAGTGGGCTGGGGCCAAGTCACTCCACTTCCCACTCCCACCTCCAGTGAGTGCAAGGGGGTCCAACCCCTCCTGCCAGCACCACGCCCTCCACTAGGCAACTACACTCAGGGGAAGGCACAGGGCAGAAAGGTATGTCCCAGGTCCTGTGCTGCCCACCCCAGGGATGGCCCTGTTAGGCACAGCCTGCAGGGTAGGGAGGGGAGCCAAGGGATGGGGCTGGCCACCAGAGCTGCTGCCACCCCATAAGCAGCCACTTAAGGCACCACAGAATTGGAGGCAATTTGGTACCCCAAATTTTGTGGTGCCCTACAAGACTGTGTGTTTTGCCCATTGGGAGCAAAACAGAGTGGGGATTCTACTGCCTGTTGCTGGGCCTGCTTGGAATTACCCAGCTTTCTGTTTGCTGGGGAGAGCCTGGGTAGTTACTTAGCTTATCTGGCCATTGTAACCTCACTCAGTCCAGAGTGAGGGGGGGGCACTCCATCAAAGGAAGATAAACACCTAAATGCCCCTGACATTCTGGGCCAAGAGCCACAGATGCTTGAGAGCTGGTAACATAATGTAATGAGAATACATACACATGAAGCACCTATCATTATTAATAGGAGGCAGGGATGTTCTGCGCACACTGATAGCTGAATATGCCCCTTATGCTGCAGACCCATATTTTTAATGGAAATACAATATTTCAGATAATGACATGAAAGTTTTAGCTGTAAGCAAATAAAGCATTTCTCATCTGCAATTGACAAATGATATTTATTTAACCACGATTACATTGTTTATTGTGCAGTTACTTATGAATTAGAGTCTAGATTTTCAAGGCATTATGCAGCATTCCTTCCTGCAGACTATTTTTGTGGGGCCTAAGAAGCCAAAAAAATCCATCAATTACCTTTAAATACAGTTAACAAGGCAATAACCGTGGGCCTGCCTTGTAAGTTGCTTTAATTCTTTTTATTGCTAGGCTCTGCGGGCCTGCTGAGCATGAGGGCCCCAATAACGATTTGCACAATGTGATTAATTAGGATGATGGAGGAGATGTCATGCTCTAATGTGGTGACATTTTACAGGCTTGTTATTGCTGTTGCTTTAGAATAAATACTGACCAACAGGGGTGGGTCTACACTGCACCCATAGCTTGAAATAGGCTACGCAATTTGAACATCGCAAATTGCGTAGCTTATTTCAAGTCAATTTTGAAATAGTTTATTTCGTAATTTGGCGCTGTCCCCACTGCCAAATTTTAAAATAACCCTCTATTCCAAAATGTCCCTTACGCCTCATGGAATGAGGTTTATGTTTTGTAAAAATGGGCTTGCTGTTAAGACGCAGGATAGCTATTTCAGGTATCCTCCGGTATCCTGAAATAGCGCTGCAGTGTAGACATAGCCTAAGTGATCCTTCTGGTGGATTATTTCTTGATGAATAATCCTTGACCAAAACAAGTACTGAAAGTCTTTCTTACAAGACATCTGAACTCCTTTCCACCAGCTTCTAGTCTCTCCAAACTTTTTCCCCACTAAAAAAGGTCACAGCTTTGCAAAGGTCATTCATTGCACACATCTCAAAACATAAACCTGCTTTTGAATCTGCGGTGCACTTGCCCAATGTAATACAAAATGCCACTGACACTTGTGACACTTATTTAAGACTCTGGAAAGAACAGAGTCTGGAAGATGACATTTGAATAGTAGAGTGGACCTTTCAAAATCAATTCCCCAAGCATAAAAACATTCCTTTTGGCAGAATTCAACAACAAATAGGGGAGCAATGTATCTCCATTTTTTTAACCTGGGCGTGACAGCATGGCCTCACTTCACCACCTCCTGTTGTAGTACATTCTGAAACCAGGCCCTGGCGGGGCCTCTGCCCTGCCATACAGCCTTGGGGGAAAACAGCAGAGAGAAGCTATCCAGAGATACCAGCCAGTAAGACCAGCCACCAAAGCAGACAAACCAGGGATCTCTGGACATACAAGCAGGGGCAGCCCGTGAGCCTAGGCGAGGTAGGTGGTTGCCTTGGGCGCCGCTGCCCCGGGCGCCCGATGATGTCATGGCCATTGACGGCCGTGCAGACAGGGGTGGCAATTGCGCCGCCCTGCCTAGGGTGCCAGCTGCTGCAGCCGGCCTCAGACCACTCCTGCACACAGGCTACGCCTACACTGAAGAGTTTTTGCACAAAAACTCACCGAGTGTCCACACTACAAGAGCGTTTTTGCGCAAGAAAAAGTACAGTAGATCATCAGAATACCGGGCTTTTGGCGCAAGAGTTATTCCTCTTTCTATGAGGAATAAGCCTTTTTGCTCAAGAGCTCTTGCGCAAAAAAGGCGTGTGGGGACCGGCAACAGGGTTTCTTGCATAAGAAACCCCTATGGGAAAAAGCACAGTTGCTCTGATGGCCATCAGAGCTTCCTTGGCAAGAGCATCCATGGCAGTGTGGACGCTCTCTTGCGCAAAAGCACACGGCAGTGTGGACGCTCTCTTGCGCAAAAGCACACGGCAGTGTGGACGCTCTCTTGCGCAAAAGCACACGGCAGTGTGGACGCTCTCTTGCGCAAAAGCACACGGCAGTGTGGACGCTCTCTTGCGCAAAAGCACACGGCAGTGTGGACGCTCTCTTGCGCAAAAGCACATCTCTTGTGCAAAAGCACATGGCAATGTGGATGCGGTCTTGCACAAGAACTTTTTGTGAAAGATCTCATCTGCAAAAAGTTCTTGCGCAAGAAGCCTGCAGTGTAGACATAGCCCCCGAAGACTTTCTACATTTTGTCTGGACTTCCTCTGCCCTGTGCTGATTGGCTGTTTGCTCCAGCGCTCTCCCTCTCCCCCAGGATGTGTCTACACTGCTCTCAGGATGTGTAATGGTAGCATGTTGAGTCATTCAAGAGCTAGCTTTGATCTAGCTAAATCGAAGCTTTAAAGTAACAATACCAATGAGATAGCAGTGGCCTAGAAAACAGGGTCCTGGATGGGGTATTGAGGAGCATGGGACTACACTTCTATTGTTCCTTGTACTAAATAAGAGCTACTACATGAGGAATAATCACATCTCCTGACTGCAGTGCAGATATACCCAGTCTCTTCACCTCAGCTACACTCCACATCTGCCCTCTATCCTTTACCTTGTCTCCTCTTTACTCCCCATACCTTCAATGTCCCCTCTTCTTTCACTCTCCCCACCCCAATTTGCTTATCCCTTCCTCACTAAACCCACTCACCTTTAAACAATCACAGAACTAACACACATGGCATTTGCTGGCACCCCATTATTCATGATACATGTGTTTACCCCTGCTCCCTGCCCTGCATCTGACATGTCCATTTTGACTAAGTCGGGCGGGGGGGGGGGCAATAAACAGCCCGCAGGCTGGATTCGGTTCACCGGGATAAGTCCCTGGTGGGCAGCCATATGCTTTACTTACCTCCGCATCTGCAGATACAGCTACTCATAGCTCCCATTGGCTGTGGATCACCATTCCTGGCCTATGTCCTGGCCAATGGGAGCTGCAGGAAGCAGTGTTCTGATCCGTGCCACTTCCTACAGCCCATTGGCCAGGAATGGCGATCCATGGCCAATGGGAACTACGAGTAGCCTTATCTGCAGAAGTGCAGGTAAATAAAGCGTGTGGTGGCCTACCAGGGGCTAACCCTGGAAAATTGTGTCTGGCCCGTGGGCAGCTTATTGCCCTCCCCTACTGTAAGCTCTTCAGGGCTTAAAATTGTATCCTCTCTCGTAATAAGGAGCAGCTGGAGCAAGAGAGACTCCTCTTCTGTCCCTATTCCTGATTGGAGCAGCTGCAGCAAATCAAAACCAGGGAATCCTCATTCCCACTGAGCAATGCCAGTTTTTCTCCTCTTTCTCTCTGACCTGTTCAAACAGCACAGAGGGAGAAAAACACTTAACACCTAGCTGGTAGGTACACTGACTGCAACATTGTATATTGCATTCCAAGAGAAGAGAAATGTCAAACCTCACCGGCAGTGAAATGACTTTTCCCTTTTAGACTTTTAGAGAATTCAAAGTCGACAGAAGTGAACTGAAAAAATTCTGGACTTTCACTCCTTTTCAACATATTACAATCAAGGTCACCAATAATGTGCTCCACCATATACATAACAGAGATAAGGAAGTATCTAAAACACTGTGGCTCTATGCAGAGGCATCTATTAGAAAATGGAACAGCCTCACTACCTAAGAGGATGATCTCTTTGATTATAGGAGGGAACATCCACGTAAAGTTATAATTAGATATAATACCGCCTTAGGCAATGAATGAGCTTGGCAGATCTCAAAAGCAGGGTTTATCTGTACTTGGATGGTTAAAACCTAGTGTGCTTTAAAAAGTAGTATGTGTGATTCAATAGATGGCACTCTCCCCCCTCAGAGTCAGGGCTGACTCCACTGTCTAGCATTAGGGGTACTCTGTTTTTGGAGGTTGTCTTTCAAATGAGAAATACAAGAAAGTTACAAGCTAAAAGCAGACTTGTTGGCCCCGGCTTTCTCGCCAAATACCAATGTAACTACAGTCTGCCCACGAGAGTCCCCTCTGCACTTTCAGATAGATAGAACATTCTTCCCTCCTAATCTGGTGTAACAATGCTCTGTGTTGTTAAGAGGTTGGACTGTTAAATCCATATATGGTTGCATTTAGAAAAGATGGCTGAAGTTTTCAGATGTAGGTGTTTAAAGTTACTTACTCAATTAAATGACCTTGTTTGCATAGATGCCGTGTGCCCGTTACTATCATCAAAGCCAAATAAACCACAAATGCTCAAAACCTTTGCAGGTTTTTTGTCTGAACCTAACTTTTGGCATCTTCATTTGACAACTGGAGGCCTATACAGTAAATTGGTACAACTACCCTGGAGCGGGGGTGGGGGAAAATGGAAATAACAGTGTAAATTGGTTGGCAAATTGATTTGTGGTCAAAGTTTAAATAATGAAGTTATTTCACATATAACTATAAGGCTCTTGCTTTGTCTTGTTATGCTGACCGTACAAGAATATTAAATGTTATCCACTGCATAGCCTCCGTATTCATAAACCCTATAAGCAAGGAAACAGTTTTCCTATGCACTTGTTTTTAATGATTACTTTGTATTCCCAGACATTTCATCCTGACAAATGAGTTACGTTAGCAGGACACAGTATCTCATTGTGGTTATTGCTATGCATAGGCTTTTGCTGTGCTTTATCTGAGAGGCACTTGCAGCATGAGTCCCTACAAACTGTATAGAGAAGCATAGAACAACAATGCTGCTTCTATCAGTGCTGTTTCCAAAGAGGGTTCTTTTTTCAGTACACACAATCCTCTCCATACAAATATGCAAACACAAAACCACACTTGTACTCTGGACAAAAAGGATTAAAAATTAAGTCAGAGTTACACAGTGACTTACATTTTTGCAAATGCACATTTCATACCACTAGGTCACTGTAGTAGTGGGAAACTTCTGATCAGAAAAATTCCTTACATGCATACTTAGGGGAACAAACTCCTCAGTAGAAAAACTTAAAAAACAACAAATAGTCTAGCAGCACCTTAAAGACTAACAAAACAGGTATATGGTATCATGAGCTCTCGTGGGCACAACCCACTTCATTGTGCCCACAAAAGCTCATGATACCATCTACATGTTTTGTTAGTCTTTAAGATGCTGCTAAACTATTAGTTGTTTTTTAAGTTTTTCCAGTTACAGACTAACTCAGCTACTCCTCTGAAGCTTTTAAACTCCTCGGTGGCTAGCACACATGTCTCAGATATCTAAACAGAAGAAGACTGTCTGAGTTTCCAAGAGCCACAGCAGTTCAAATCCCACATGAACCTCCCTTTCATGAGATACACTTTATCGCCTGGAAGTGACAGGGTTTGAATCAAGACCTCCAGAGCTCTGCAGTTGAACTAAAGAATTAAGTGCTGTAATTGGCAGCTGTAACAGATCCCCAACTGGGCATCAGGGATGTGTAACATAAATGTAATCCCAATGTGTGTCTTCTTTCGTGTTTATTTTTCAAAAAAATTCTAGCAAATGACCCTGGTGGCAAGAACACTTGCTGAAAAAGCAAACAAAGCAAACATTCCAGAATATTTATGGAAAGCAAATTTCAGAAACGTAATTATAAATATTTTCTCCAGAAATTTGATTCTAGGAGTTACAATGCTCAATTTAGAGAACAGAAACTTACCAACGGCCCTGTGGCTCCCTCTTCTTTGGTTATCAAATACTTGAAACCAGCCATGTCCAAAAATTGTTCAGCAAATAATTTCAAATAAACACAATTAGAGAAAGCTATTGCCTATTCCTGACCAAAGGCAACATTTGTGGCAATTTTTTCACCCAGCACTATTAATCTACCATCCCAGATATATTTGGAGGTAATTAATATTGTAATGTGTTTTACATTCCTCAGATAAGCACTTCTACACTGTTAATGCTTTACACTGTGGTATTTAACTCTTTTGTACTTGTACAGAAATCTCCCATACTCTGAGACTGTAATGCCCCTTCGATACTGAAGTTATTCTTCTGAATCTCTTCTTTCCAGTGATGCAAGGTAATAGGGTCGATCTTTAAAATGGTTGCAAGCTGGCATTTTTACATCCATAATCAATTACAGAAATAAAACTGAGTCTGAAAACCTGGAGCTGTATTTCTCAAATCAGGCCCTATATTTCATTGAGTAATTTTTCTTGCAAACGTGCAATTATAAAGTAGAATATAAATAGACTCCTCCTAAAAGAAGTATGTACTCAAATTGAACATTGTGTTAGGAAATGAAGTAAGTCTAAGTACTTCTATAATTTAGGACATTTCAACAAGAGTAAATTGCGTTTACATTTTACGGAATCTTTTGAGACCAACCTACTGTTAAGTAAAGGTAACAAAAACTGTACATAACTCTAATTAGGGGAGTGAAAGTTTTCTACAAGTACTGCCTACTTATAATTACACTATTTAAATTGGGGTAGGGGATATTCAGCACCTTTCAAAAGATCTGTGCTAAATGCTATCTGGAAATCAGTTTTAAATAGATGAGGTTATAGTAAGTTTTATGCTGTATTAGCTTTGAAAATTAACTCAATGAAACAACACTGAAAATATCACTACAATCTAGACAGACATTTTTTATTATGTTTGATTTTCAGCAAGCAAAACTCGGTGATAACAGGATATGAAACACCATTTCAAGTATGTGTCTGTAGCAAATGTGCAACAGCATCTACCACTAAATGTAAGCAACCACACACACCCTTCAGTAGTTAGATCTGCAGCTGGTGCAGGTGGACCAGTGCCTGTCCAAGCAGAGGAATGTGATCCCTTTGTCAAAAAAGAAACTGGTACATTTTGCAGAATAAGTTGATGCTCCTAGCATACATGCAGAACTACAAAAACAAATATAATTAAGAGACTGAAATAGTTTCTGCCAAATTTGAGTGTAGAATAGCATTAAGGTAGAAAACACAGATTGCTTTTTACTCAATTAAATCTAATTAAGCCCAGATTGCATTGTTCTTAGTTTAATAACGGCATTCCTCAAATTATAGCAATTTACCAGGAACTTTTGACTCAGTATGTACCTTCTTCTAGAATAGCCTTAATTTCTTTTTTAAAACATTGATTCTCTTCAGATGGGAAATCTGACTCTGATCCAGCAACTTCACTGGCCGGTGCAACAAAAGGTGTCAGTTTTGTCTTGATTTTTGGTTAATAACATATATTATGACTGAACAAGAAATGCTATGGTAATATAACTTGGCAAATCATTATCCAGATTTAGAAAATATATCTGGCTATACCTTTTAATCTAGCTGGTTCTTTGTTGTTGCTCTATTACTACTGATTTAGTTACAGATCGTGGGATTTATGAAAAGTCTGTTCCAATTCTAGAAGTAGGGACCTGTAATTGATGGAGATATTCTGGTGTTCGTTACTTGTGGCAGAACATCTAGCTGGAGCTGCTTTGCTGCAGATTCCTGAATGAGATGAAATTTTAAAAAGCAGGGCACAGCATCTTTCTTGGACATCCTGTTGCTCAAGAATCTGATGTCAGCATTGATTAGAACTCAGCATCACACAGGCATTCAGGCCCTGCCACATCATGCATTCAGATCACCACCATCAACACAACAAAGACATTTCATGTCTTGTTCCCAGTGGGACAGTCCCAGATTTCCATTCTTGGCCTCGTGTCCTGCTGCCGTCCCATGGCACCAGGAGAGAAAGGCCCATGTTTGTGGGGTTATTGTTAGTAATTGCATCAAAGTTTTGGCAGTCGCTACAGTGACCTGGCTCTCACTCCAGCACTGCAGAACCTGCCACTCTTACCTTCACCAGAGGGCAAGAGAGAAAAAGGCAGTTTATTTTTTAATTCATAGCCCATAGGCACAAAGAATCTCTGGAGAAGTCTCACAGCAAGCATTTAATAGGGCTTCACAGCTCACCTTGTTGCATTCAAAGGTAGTTAGGGAGATTAAAAAGAGAAGCAGGCAACTATCAATTCTTCTCCCCACCACCAAAAATAACAGCGGCGCCCAGTACTAATAAGCAGAGAGCAACCGCTACTGGGGGGGAAGGCAGCCAGGAGGGCCATTTGGCCCAGGCATCAGGAGACAGAGGCCTCAAATATTGACATTTTTCTACAAGTCATTTTCATTTATTATACACCTTGCAGTTATAACAGAGACAACAAAAGAAGCTATAGATACGTGCAAAAAATTGATTTAAATCATTGTGGGACCTCGGGCCATTGCCGATTTTTCAGTCACATCCAAGTTTTCATCTGCGTGACTGGAGACTGGAGTAGCTTCTGTGATTAGTGATTCTACATTATGAAATGCTGTTTACTGTCTTTTCATAGTTTAGAGGTTTTGGAAGTCGTAGTTAATTCTGTTACTGTAAAGTGATTTTGCATGGTCTGAGGGTGAGTTTAGCCTTTAAATTAGATGTTTATTTGTGCATAGGAGATTTTTGTATTCCTATTTTTTCTCATGTGTCTTCGTATATAATAACCGTATCAGGCTCAGCTGTAAGCTACCTCTTTGTCAAGTTTTAGATTCACTTTTAAAGGCTTTTTTGTGGTGATAATCTTTTAATTCTAGTTGTTTAATAAACTTTATCTCTAACCTGGCAATCGCCCCGTGTTCATATTCATAACACACACCAGTCAGAGGAATTTAATAACAGGAACATGTTAGCAGACAGAATTTCAAGACTTTGAAATAAGGCTGTAAGGGCTATAGTAAATATCACCCCCAAACTGTTATTATATAATATTAATTGCAAAGTATATACAGTTAACATTTTATATAGCCTTTAGCGAATTAATTTATTGTGTTACTGTGTTTTAAAAGAACCCCTTTATAAAAATGAAGTTAAGATTTGAAAGTGGCGCAAGTAAAAGATGGTGAAAGCAGAGCGAAGCAGCAGTTAAGTGTTTAAAGCCAATAACATCATTTCTTGTAGAAAAGATGCCTGCGCCATTAGATAGTGACCATACTGGTAGTGACACTTCCAGTTCTGATGATGAAAACTTTGTACCCACAAATGACATTTCAATACCACTGCTTCAAAATCTGGTGATCATTAATCAAGACAGAGAAATGTCAATGGTAGCGAAAGATGCAGAATCCACGTTAGATTTAGAGGTAGAAAATGAGGACCTTGGAGATGCTGTGCAGCAAGAGCAAGAACTTCTGACTAGCACAGGACACAGTGTAACAACAGTAGCATCAGAACGTGATACTGGACTTCCTGATAAGAACAATGTTGCTCAAATGCATTTGTTTCTCAAAGTTAATTGTTTTCAGATTCCAAGTAATATACTGGAAGATGCTGAAAATCATGCTTTTCCCTCGTCTGCTGACAAAAACTCTTCCAAATTGAGAGATCTACACAAGAGACTGGCACTGCTGGAGCATGGAAAAGCAGGCTCTGTACTGTGTATCCTGTTTCATTTTTAGCAGTAATACTTCAAATGCATTGGTACTTGCTGACCTATCCGGTTGGAGCATCAATATAGGTTGGAGAAAGTTGAAAGAGCAAATACCTGCACATGAAACTTCAGTATCACATAAAGATAACTATGTTATATGGAAATCAGCTAGTAGAGCAGCACTAGCTGACAGTTCAATTGAAAACATACTCCTGAATAAAATAAACACATTTGTCTACCAGAATATAAAATGAGTTTATTGGACTGCAGGGGACATTTGTGCAAACAACAATTCTTGAAGAGATACGGCATGCAAAGTACTTCTCAATTATTATTGATGCAACTCCAGACTGTACTCATAAAGAACAGTCGACCTTGGTTGTTTGATATGTTAAAATTGCAGGAAGTTAAAAGGTTTCATTTGAAGAATGAATCATTCTGTTTGATAATTTCATAAAAAAACTGAAAAATAAATTGCTGTCCATGTATTAGAAATTCTTGAAGGCTTCAAATTATATTTTCAAGTCTGCATTGGCCAAGTCTATGACAATGGATCCAATATGGATGGGAAGTACAGCGGTATACAAGCAATCCTTCTTAAGCAAAATCCAAACCGTATTTTCTCTAGTTGTGGCAATCACACACTAAATCTTGTTGGCATTGATTGCACTGAGTCATGCAAAGAAGCAATCACATATTTTGGAACAATCCAGCAATTGTACAACCTCTTCAGTAGCAGTCCTCAAAAGTGGGAAATTCTGAAACAGCATCTGCCTGTTTCCCTTCATGGCATGTGGACAATGAGATGGTCAGCAAAAATTGATGGTGTTAAACCAATTGCACAGCATTTGGGCTCTGTGAGAAAGACCTTAAGTGAGCTTGAATCTCTTACTCTCACAGCACAGGCTTGCACTGAGCTTAAGCCAATTCAGAAGTATACATCCAAATTTGAATGCATTTTAATGTCATGCATGTGGATGAAGCTGCTAAAAATGATCCATGAAACTAATCTTGTAATTGAAGCACGCAATGCTACATTAGCTGTTGAGAGGGATAACACTGAATGACTTCTTAAAGATATTCAGAAGATTCAGAAGACACAATGGGACACAATCCTTCCTGAGTCCAAATCAGCAGCATAGGGTATTGATATTTCATCTCTGAGTTTTCCACCAATCACAGCCTAACATCTCAATATGATGCAGAAAGGCACTATAGAGTCAATGGGTTTTTTGGTTATTATTGACTCCATCAAATCTGCTTTTACATGTTGATTTGAGTCACTGCGACAAATGTGTACTCTTTTTGGATTCCTTTGGGAGTTCAGAGAACTAAGTGATGAAGATCTATATTCAGCAGCTGAACAGTTTCAACAAAGGTACAACAATGAAATGTCAAGGGATCTCTGTGATGAGTTTGTCTTCCTGAAATGTATACATTCCACCAACTTTAAATCAGACTGCAAGCCAAAAGAATGGCTTCAAGAAATATTCACACACAGCCTGTCGACTGTATTTCCTAATATCACAACTACATTATATAGTTTTGTCAGTCTCTCTGCATCAGTGGCTTCAGGTGAATGCACATTCAACATGTTAAAACAAGTAAAGAACTATCATCGTTCTACAATAGGAGAAGAGCGTTTGAATGGACTCGCAATGCTTAACATTAACAGTGATGTTGGAAGTAAATTAGATTTTTCTTCCATTATAAATGAGTTTGCACACAATAAAGTCAGAAAAGCATTCCGAAAATGAAGCATTTTGCTTGCAGTGGAAACTCACAATTCAAGTTACATTTTTAATATACATGCTATTGGTATAATAACTTAATTGTTAATAAATAAATGTCTCAAGTGTTCATTTTCATATATTCTTTTCGTTTTAGTATGAATCTGTGGATGAGAAGTTAGATATGGTAGAGGCCTGGGGCTGGGCTGGACTGGGCGGGGCTGGGCTGGAGACTCTAAACTCAAAGTGGCCCAGGCTTCTGTCATTCTCTGAGAGGGACTGTTCACAAGTCTGTAAAAAAGCAAAAGAAACAAGAAAAAAAAAGACAGGAATATGTAAAACACCTTATTTGTGTTTCTATTCAATTTAGGTCCAGTAAAGAATAGAGACAATTGTACATTATTTTTATGACGACATTTGCATAAAAACCCTACATAAATAAATTACAATGCTTTGGAAATATATATATATATGTATATTTCTTTTGTTTTTCCTAAAGCTAATTAAATATCTTGGGGGGGGGGGGGGGGAATTGTCAGAGTAGCCACTAGCAAGAATTGGTGACCGCACTCTGCAGCCGGCAAAAAATGTGTTGTGAGATCCCCTGTTTTAGGCATGCTCCCCTTTCACCTTTTTCTAGCTGAGCTAAAGGAAACTCATCATGGCAAGATGAAGCCTCAATCACCATAGTTCAGGACTCCAGCAACTGCTGGAAATCTCCACTCCACAGAAGGAAAACCAGGAAATTCACTCTAAATAACAAATGAAACTTGAGACTTGTTTCCAAAGTAGCCTTGAGTAGGAGTGATCTTGGGAATTATAGACTGGTAAACTTTAGGGAGTGCATCCTAATGGATAGAGCACTCAGCTGGAACTGGGAGGCCTGTGTCCCATTCCCAACTTGACCACTGGCTTGCTAAGTAACCAAATCACATCCCTGCTCCGTGCCTCAGTTTCCCCCACTTGTACAATGGAGATAATGATACTGACTTTCTTTGTAAAATGCTTTGAGTTCTACGGATGAAAAGTGCTATATATAAGAAATAGGTGTATTATTACTTCTGTACTAGATAAATTGTCTGAATTGCAAATTAAACAGAATTCTAAAACACCTAAACAATTTGGGAGAATAAAACCATAGCATCTTCAAAGAAAAAACATACCACTCTAATCTACTAGAATTATGAGCATATGTACAGAGTAGAGGATAAAGGAACCCTAGTAGACAAAAGCAAAACCATTCCAAAGTTTCTCACAAAGAGGTAATTATAATTGTTAGTTTTCAGTATTACAAAAAAGTATCACTGCGGTGTTCCAAGAACTTACGCTAGGTCCTGCGCTTAACAGATTCATCAGTGATCTGGACAAGGGACAGAATAGTGAGAATGGCAACATTTGCCAAGAATGCAGAAGCATTTAGGTTAGTCAAGGCTATGCAAAGAAAAACCCATCAAAACTTAAATTAAATGTTGAGAAATGCAAGGTAGAAAACACTGGAGGAATAATTTGAACACCGTGCGGGCACTGCTGGATTCTACCTTATTTGTAATCACTCAAGTAAAAACCTGAGCATCAGAGCTGAACAATGTGCAGTGACAGTTCAAAAAGCAAACAAAGTGTTAAGCTGTTTAAAAAATTAGGGAGTTACACTGAAAATCTTCTAATGCCATTTTATGAATCAGTGGTATACCCTCATTTGGAGCAGTATCCAGGACTGGTCACCACAATCTTATGAGATAGATCAGAAACAGAGGGGAATCAGAGAGACAAAGAAAATTATTCTTAGCATAGAAAGATTTCTACGTACAGAGAGAATAAGATTCTTTAGTTTAAAAGGAAATAAAGCAAGAGGGGACATGGAATGGCTTTACAAAATAATGCATTGCATAGAAAAGATATTGGACACTCCTAATTACCTTGTCATAATAATACAACAAGGGGAGCACTCACAGAAACAGAATGCCAACAAGTGTAAAACTGATGGGACTTATTTTTATTAACCCTATATTTTTATTAATTTGTGGAACACATTGCCACAATGCAAAAAGAGCCCAACAGGAGTCAGAAATGAAGAAATGGCTGTTTAAAGACAGGACACCTGACCAGATGCCCCAGTTCAACACTAGCTTTACTCTAGGAATGTATTAATAAATGCAGGTACAAAGGACAAGCACATGGCACAAACCCAGATCTCAAACGATGTGGGTCTTTCCACAGTCTTGAGTACAGGTTTTATAGTTAGGCTTTCACTAATATTTCAAAAGTGTTTAAGTGACTTAGGACCCTCAAATCTATTTTCAAAAGTGACTTAGGACCCTAAATGACCTAGCAGAATTCTCGTCACCCAACTGAGGCCTGTCCTCAGTACCACAGATGCAGTTGCTGTGGGGACCCAACCAACTGGCTCCACTTGATACAAGAAAACAGGCTACACCTCAGTCTGAGAGTGACGAACGCCTGGCACTCTTGTCAGGAGAGCGCTGCACTGAGTTGGCCACCTGTCTCTCTCCCACAGCCTCAACAGCTCCACCTTCAGGTGCTGCTTAACCAAGAGAGGACCAAGTATCTTCCATGTGCTCTGTTTCCAAGCAAAGAGACAGAGAGAAGAGAAAGTGACAGACTGGAGTCCAAATGAGCTGCATCAAGCTTACGGTGACAGCAGCAGAAACACACTAGGACATTTACCTTATTTCAGCAGGAAATAGATATTTATCTAGCTCTGCCCTCTCTTTAGCTTACATATTGCCAACAGTGCACTAGGCTAACAGCCACATGCATTTGGAGAAGATGGCCCAGCCCATAGGACACGCATGAATTGACTTTTTAAAAATCATTGTTATTAATTGATCTCTACACCAACAGCACATGTTTCCGAGCCAGTCAGTTAAGCAAAAAGCACTATGTCAATATTGCCCCTTACTGACCTGTATCTAGCTGCAGCTCAAGAACAGCTGTAGCACTCATTCAGGATTTACAAAGACAAAATTCATGCTTGCACCAAACTCTACTGCATGCCATAACTATCATTCTCGCACACCCCAAATGCTAGTCCCTCCCAATGTTATCAAGGTTGCCCATTTGGCGTGGTTTATTCTAATGCTACTTTTTAAATAGAAAATAAATTTGCACATCATAGCGTGGAATCAGTTGACCTTTCCAAATTTAGGAGAACATTTTGTGCACTACTTTCCAGCTGGTATTTTTGGCTATTTATTAGGAGGTTGATCACTCCTTGCTCCCAGACCCTTTTGCTTGTTGGGGGAGTGACATGCCTCTGATAAGACTCTCTCTATATCATTTTGCCACTATTTTTACAAAGCAAAGCATGAACTCAGAAACCAAACATTTTGATTGGGTGCCTGCCATGGGCAGAGCAGCAATAGGAATGCAACTCAGTTGAAATGCATGAACTAACAGCTTTATTTTAGCTCTTCAAAAGATTCTCAGGAGCCTTTGCAATTCCAAAAGGACAGTTCTCAGGCAATCAAATAATCAGTGAACTTTGTGCAGTCTTTGGACACTAGAATTATCCAAGAAGATGCAGATGTTGCAGTTTTGCTTTTTAGGATGATTGTAGAAAACAGTGATTCTGAAACTACAAAAAGAAGGCCCAGAAAATAGATTGCTGCTGTTAGTTTACTTCATTAGTTTATACACTCAAACTATGAATAAAAACAGCGCTGCAACTGCTATGGCTTTAGTTGTAAGCCTGCAACCATGACAACAGTAAAGTAATACTGAATCACCATGACAAGGAACTGGAGACAATTGCTACTGCTACATAAAAGCTGGCTTGAGCCAATCAAAAATTGTGCGCAAAAGGGGGGGGGGACCACTACACTTGCTGTTTTACTTTATTTTAATGCAACATGAAATATTTTTGTTTTGCATCATTGTGCAGAGCTCTCATGACCATGTCTTTCTCCTTTGATTGCTGCTGTCCACAAGTGTATGATGAGAACGTCATCTTGTAATGACAGGATAATTACATAACAAGAAAGAAAGAAAGAAAGAAAGAAAGAAAGAAAGAAAGAAAGAAAGAAAGAAAGAAAGAAAGAAAGAAAGAAAGAAAGAAAGAAAGAAAGAAGGGAAAGGGAAAGGGAAAGGGAAAGGGAAAAGGAAATCTGAAAATGGACAGAGCAAGGCAACTCCTGGCGTGACTAGCACAGAATCTGCAAGAGGCATTAGTTACGGTGTATCAGACAGCGATTTCTGGCCTGCATAACAGTAATACTTTCAAGCCTAGCTTCAGGACCTCTTAATGTAAAAAGAGCTTTCACGTTAACAAATAAGAATTATGGTGTCACGTGGGTAATTCACTGAGGTTAGGGCTCTGCATTCACAGCTCATTCTTCTGATGCTATTTCTCTCCATAACATCAGACTGCAGCCACCAGCAAGTGCAGACTGGAGGCAGGGTATAGTGCTGGCCTCGCAGCTCTGTCCCATCCACCCAGCCTAATGCTGGGGGGGGAGGGGGGTGGCCTGAGTGCTGCTGTGCTCCAGCAGTTTCCACTTAGTATATTTTGGCCCCAGCCAATGTTACAAGCTCCAGGACTACAGTGCCATAGAAAGACCCCTTTGTGCTGCTGCTTCATAACCTGCACCCAGTGTATTTTGGGCTTAGCTGAAGACTTACATATTTTGACTTACAGTAATTTAAGTACAGGTTGTACCTCCCTGGTCTGGCACCCTCGGGACCTGACCGGTCCTGAACCAGGGAATTTGCTAGACCAGGGAAGGTCAATGTTGGCACCTCTGCTGCTGCTAGCTGCAAGGCTCTGCTCTGGCGACAGCACAGGGGCTGGCACTGACTGAGCGGGGACTGGATGGTGGGGTACACTTGAGGAAAAAGGCAGGGTGGCGGGAGTGCATCAAGCCCCGCAATCTCCTGGCTGCGCTCCCAGCCCCCACTGCTAGCCACAGGGCTGCTCTCCTGTCCCACAGCTGCAGGGCTCCACAGCCACCTTTCCTCTTCCCCCAAGTGCCACCCCATCCCCACTCCTCCCCAAGCTTGAATGCTGCAAATGAGCTATTAACGGTGATCCGGAAGCTCCGGGAGGGTGGGGGAGGAGTTGTTGAGCACAGGACGGCTGGCTTTTCCCTATGAGTCTCCTGCCCGGCAGCACCACAAGAATGCTGAACAAAAGATGTTGCTGGATGAGGGAAGTCCAGTTCATAGAGGTCTGACCTGTAAGAGTAAGAGCTCATTCCAGCCCTGGTACAACATACTCAGAAGATACTCTAGAATAGTCTATTAATGGAGCTTTCATGCTTGTGTAACAACTAGGCCTGGATGGGCCCCACCATAGTGCATTAATATGAAATAAACAACATAAGAACATGAGAACAGCCACACTGGGTCAGACTAACGGTCCATCCAGCCCAGTATCCTGTCTGGCAACAGTGGCCGATACCAGATGCCCCAGAGGGAGGGATCACAACAGATTATCCTCACATGATCCCTCCTCTGTCACCCACCTCCAGAGAAACAGAGGCCAGGGACGCCATTCCTACCCATCTTGGCTAATAGCAGAGAATAATGACAGAGAATAAGATCATTAGCATCACAGTCTACTGGGTTCCTTAATCAGACATGTTCTCATGGTGTACTGGCAGTTACATTTGAAACAGAAAAGCAAGTTTGTTCTTTTTCCAATCATAACGGTCTCTCCAGCCTGTTGGTGTTTCACTCACTCTTTTATGGGGAGCTCCTCTGATATTTATCTTCAGAAAGCAAAGGAGAAGTTTACTCACAAATAAATGATGTCTTTCCACATCAGCAAAGAAACAGTCATAACAAATCAGCTGTTGCGTGTTATGTGACATGTATATCATTATGCTGGGAGTTGCGTGAAACTTGGGGGAAACTGGTGGGAGTAATAACTACTCTTCGTTCAGGATAAATGTAGAAAGCATTTCAGCTTCTTTTGGAGTACAATAGCTGAAACTGCAGGTGTCATCACCCGACACACAGGCCATGGGCAAGACTGGTCAGAGGTCAAACTACGTGGATGGAGGAGCATCACTACAGGTTGAATGAAAATACAGGAGGCTTGACTGCATTTTGCAGAGGTGTGTGCGTATGTGCGTGTGCACGCACACGCATGCTACAGATGCAAACAGAGCAGGCAGCAGAAAGCTGAGAACAGCCAGAGACACACTTGTAAGGAGAAAAAGCAGAGAGATCTGTCATAGCTGAAAGGTATATAACGTAAAAATGGCCATAATGGGTCAGACAAAAAGTCCATCTAGCCTAGTATCCTGTCCTCCAACAGTGGCCAATACCAGGTGCCCTAGAGGGAATGAACAGAACAGGTAGCCATCAAGTGATCCATCCCCTGCCACCCAGGCTAACCTGCTTCATGGTATCTTGAACCATTTAAAGGGTTCCAGCTCACTTCTCTTGAGCAGAGAGCCTCATCTCACTCCCTCTTGACCAGAGGTTTTAAGGATACGCAGTTCCCTGGATTATAGTGCAATCTTTACAGCAAGCCAGTCTGGCTAAGGCCAGCACCTATGCTTTCTTTTTTCTCGCAGGGCTACGGCTGCTGCACTTGCTGGCAATTACAAGTCATCACACAGCTCTTTCTAAGCAAGCACATATATTTTCCTCCAAAACACTTGTACCTGGAGAACAAACAAACAGTAAAAGCTGCTATAGAGATGCTAACAGCTTACCAGAGGTAAGTCTTATGGGGCTTCCCAAAATCTTTCCAACCCTTCCACAAGGAGGCCCTATCTGTTCGCTGGATCAGGAAGAAGACCCTCAATCAGTTTAAGCCCAGACTGGAAGCCACCAGCATCCAGTCTGGAGAACTCTTCTGAAGGTGATAGCTGGGCCAATGCCACTTATTCCCTTGGGCGTATATGTTCCTCACTCACAGCACCAGCCTGTCCTAGAAGCCAGCTTTCCATTCACAGCAAACTGCTGTGCAGGGATCTCACAACTTCCCACCCTCCCACTCCATTTTCCTTCCTTCCCCCATGGAGTGCATATAATTCATGTTTTACAATGACACAAACCACTTCTTATAAAATGGACTCCCCCAAAGATATTGCAGGAAGTTCCCCTTGCAGCCACAAGAGCTGTTTGGGCAGAGTGCTTGCTGGAAAGAGGCTTGGAATACTAAGGAAGGAAACTGACTCTAACTGTTTGCTTCCTACTGTGTTCAAGGAATCAGGACTTTTGTGTACATTTGTTGTAAAGCAACAGGATTGTATCAAATAAGTACCTGGCTACCATTAATTTCTCCTTTTAAGATCAGCCCACAAGACCCTGAATTTTGGCTCACTGCTAAGTCAAAACGGGTAACACTACAGTGATCTCCCAGAAGTGACACTGTTTTAAAGAAACAATGGAAAATGAAGTTCTTGGATCTAAAATGGTCTTACATTGGACAAAAAAGCAGCAAAGATTACTGTACTATCTGTAATTCACTGGAGTGTAAACTTACACACACACACACACCTTCCCTTGCTCCCACTCTGACAATGTCTGTAAAGATCTAAATTGGAGTATTATGAATCCTAATTAATTGACAAAGCACGCTGTTCTCTGGTGCCTAGGTGTGAATAACCAAACTAGGGTTTCACTTTCTAGAAACAGAAAGCTGTTTTAGGAAGACAGAGTGCTTGGGGGAACAAGTTTTGAACTTTAAGCATGTTCCTTAGTTTTTTGGTGAGAATCTGACTTGAGTTTTTGACCTTGGGCAGTTAACTTTCACATGCTTTCGTTATCTCAGTTCAAAATAGGCTTAAAAACAGGGCCTCTCTGGGGAAAAAAAGATGCTGTGAACCATTTTTCTGAGTAAATACATGACAAATTACAGAAACTAGTTTGGGTGATCCCATGGGACATTGTAGTCAAGCATTGCAGTTGTTCTGTATTCCCCCTTCCGCCCCCATCTCCTCTCTCTAGCCGTGTTACCAAATTCATTAGAAATCAAGGATTACTTCCTGTGAATTGTTCCTGATTGAATTGGACAATACATGGGAAATCTCATCACCTTTTTCCATAGTGGGCTCATCTGATCTTTGATAGTTGACTGGACAAGAGCCCTTTTAAAAATACTATTTATATTTCTATGAATAAGCTGTTTTATGATTAGTTATTTTGGTCTTAAAATTTCAGGGAACACTGTCTTTTGGATTGCCAGAAAGTGAACCAGTTCTAATTGGTTCTGTACAAAGATATCAACATCACTAGGGATATGTTAACCTTCCAAGGTACGTTTTGGATTCACAGAGTTATATGGAGTGGACAAACCCCTGAATTATAGAACTTAGAAATGAAAACAGACCTATGAGATCAAGCAACAAAGGTGTGAACTTCAAACACTCACGTTTCTTCTTAGTACAATTAAATGTTTTTAAACTATTTCCTAGCTGCAGTGAAGGCTAAGATATCACAGAATACCACACACATACCTGGTGTATAGTACACCAAGGAGGGAGACCCAGCCCAAAAAGAAAAGCTAGCACAAATATTTGGTGGCACAGACAGAATTTGTGCTTGGAATTTCCTTTCTGCTGGGTCTCAGTTCTACAACTGCCAGCTTTTCTGACCAGACAGACGGGATGCCATTTACGGGAACGGTGTCCAGCCCATCTGTTCAGGAAAATGGGCCATCCTACCCTCCTTCTTTCACACCATTCATGTCAAATGAGCTTTCAGGCCCAATGTTCAAGTGGGTTAAATTTAGTTGAATCAGTTCTAACATCATTATGTATTAGCAGGGCTGCTTTTGACAGGCTGCAGAACTGGTAGGAGCAAGTTGGTCTAGAATGGGAAGGATCTTGAGACAAGAGGCAGATCAAGAGTGATCTTTATATATCTCACTCTTCCATAGCCATGTCTCTGCCGCCCAGTCTCCTCTGTCTCTCCCCACCCTGGCCCTGCACCTATACAAGTTTGTTTATCTGACGTAACAAGCACAAGTGAGAATTTCTGACATTTCTAAATTTGTCTCTTAAATTGGGACAAAATGTGGAAATTTCAAAAATTTGTGGCACAGAAATTCCAAAAAATTCTTTTCAGAAATGCCCAGCTATTTCGTTTCAATATTTTTCATCAAAATGAAACATTTGACTTCACCAAAACTAAAAGGTTTAGTTTCAGTTTACTGAACTAATCCAAAACTTGTAGTTTCAAATCACGTCAACAGTAAACTGCATTTTCCCATAGTGGCACATTGCCTTGTGAGAGTTGTAATGCTGGACTGTGATGCCCCATTCCTTCCTATGAGCCATGCCCCCTGGCTGGACTACATCTTCCATAGGTCACCTGGAAAAAAATATCTGTGAAGCTCTCTTTCACCAACTGAAGTTGGTCTAATAAAAGATATTATTTCCCCTACCTTGTCTCGCTAATACCCAGGGACCAAGATAGCTACGACATTGGAAACAAAAAATTATCATAATAGTCTAGACATTTACAGACAATTAGTACAAACAAGAGGATTATTTTATCTGACAATCCAATTTAATTTTGTCTCTATGTATGTGTCTGTCAACAACCTGTGCAGTAATTAAACATCTACCTTCTCATGTTTAGAAGATAGGATACACAAAGAACAAGTTAAAAATCACTTAGGAAAGTTAGATGTCAGCAAGTCACCAGGTCCTGATGAAATGCATCCCCGGGTTACTCAAGGAGCTGATAGAGGAGGTATCTGAGCCTTTAGCTATGATCTTTGAAAAATCATGGCAGACAGGGGAGATTCCAGAAGACTGGAAAAGGGCAAATATTGTGCCCATCTATAAAAAGGGGAATAAGAACAACCCAGGAAACTACAGACCGGTCAGTTTAACGTCTGTCCCAGGGAAGATAATGGAGCAGGTAATTAAGGAAATCATATGCAAACACTTGGAAGGTAATAAAGTGATAGGGAATAGCCAGCATGGGTTTGTGAAGAACAAGTCATGGCAAACTAATCTGATAGCTTTCTTTGATAGGATAACGAGCCTTGTGGATAAGGGAGAAGCGGTGGATGTCATATACCTAGACTTTAGTAAGGCATTTGATACGGTCTCGCATGATAGTCTTATTGATAAACTAGGCAAATATAACTTAGATAGGGCCACGATAAGGTGGGTGCATAATTGGCTGGATAACCGTAGTCAGAGAGTTGTTGTTAACGGTGCTAAATCCTGCTGGAAAGGGATAACAAGTGGAGTTCCGCAAGGGTCTGTTTTGGGACCCGTACTGTTCAATATCTTAATCAATGATGTAGATATTGGGATAGAGAGTACGCTTATTAAGTGTGCAGATGATACCAAACTGGGTGGGGTTGCAACTTCTTTGGAGGATAGGGACATAATTCAAAATGACCTTAGCAAGTTAGAGAAATGGTCAGAGGTAAACAGGATGAAGTTTAATAAAGAGAAATGCAAAGTGCTCCACTTAGGAAGGAACAATCAGTTCCATACATATAAGATGGGAAGCGACTGTCTAGGAAGGAGCATGGCGGAAAGGGATCTAGGGGTCATAGTGGACCACAAGTTGAATATGAGTCAACAGTGTGATGCTGTTGCAAAAAAAGCAAATATGATTCTAGGTTGTATCAACAGGTGTGTTGTAAGCAAAACTCGTGAAGTCATTCTGCCGCTCTACTCTGCACTAGTTAGGCCTCAGCTGGAGTACTGTGTCCAGTTCTGGGCGCCACATTTCAAGAAAGATGTGGAGAAATTGGAAAGGGTACAGAGAAGAGCGACAAGAATGATTAAAGGTCTAGAGAACATGACCTATGAAGCCAGGCTTCATGAACTGGGCTTGTTTAGTTCGGAAAAAAGAAGATTAAGGGGGGACATGATAGCGGTTTTCAAATATCTAAAAGGGTGTCACAAGGAGGAAGGAGAAAATTTGTTCCTCTTGGTTTCTGAGGACAGGACAAGGAGTAACGGGCTTAAAGTGCAGCAGGGGAGGTTTAGATTGGACATTAGGAAAAAATTCCTAACTGTCAGGGTGGTCAAATATTGGAATAAATTGCCAAGGGAGGTGGTGGAATCTCCCTCTCTGGAGATATTTAAGAACAGGTTGGATAGACATCTGTCAGGGATGGTGTAGACAGAGCTTGGTCCTGCCTTGAGGGCGGGGGGCTGGACTCGATGACCTCTCGAGGTCCCTTCCAGTCCTATAATTCTATGTTTTTTTATCTCCACACTCTTCCTCAGATTCCAAACCAGACCACAACAAATTTACCCCCTTCCCCTTTCCCAGGAAATGTCTTCTGCTGAATGTGTTGGAGTACGTGCAAACAGTGCTGGAAAGAACAGAGCAGATAAACAGCATATGGAGGTTCCATTTTGGCAGAACAGCCCTGATCCAAAAAAACACTTATACACACAGCCAAATCTTACTGGTACCATTTCAATCCAAAAGGGATTTAAGCCTTTATTTTCCTGCTTTTGAGTCAATATTTTCTTACATCAAAGGGATTTCATCACGTACTTAAGTCAGGGTTGGGCAAATACCAGCCCACAGGCCAGGTCCACTCCACCAGGGTTAGCCCCAGGCAGACCCCCACTGCTATATTTACCTGTGACTGCAGCTACGGGCAATTGCAGCTCCCGTTGGCTGTGGATAGTAGTTCTCGGCCGATGGGAGCTGCAGGAAGCTGTGTCCCTGGCAAACCACCACTATTTCATTGTTCACTCCTAATTTAAGTGTTTTGCTGAATCAGTGTTTTGCAGCATTTTTAACCAGTAACTTGTAACATTAGTTATTTCAAAATAATTCTGCAGTGTAGACGTGCCCAGAGTGAACAGAGAGAGCATTGCTGAATTGATTATGTGGATTATTAAAAACACTGGCCTCCAACATAACATAATATGCCACGGCAGCTTCACACGAAGGTTCTGAATTCTAGAATAGGGAGCATGTTGGAAAGAAAATATAGTTCAGACATACAGAGATAGTTCTTCATCCTGTCTGCACTTCGGAGCAGGTTCTTGAGTGGAATTGGGGAGACAACCTAACTTCTGAAGAAGTGGTGGGAACCTAAAGCCCGGGGGCCAGATGCTTACCTGGATCTGTCCCCCGAGGCTCAGGGCTTTCTCCCTGCCCCCAGAATTGGGGAGCCTGTGGTGACACTCCAGCCCTTCCTCTGCCCCCCATGAGGCCAGAACATACAAAGTCTCTAGCCTGGGCCCTCTAGGCTCTGGTGTGCAAGGGGAATGTGGGGAGTGTCTTTCTCCTTCTTAGTCAGGAGCCACATCAGTGAGGTTTGGTTTTGGGTTTGTTTTTTTTCCAATCTCACTTGTGTGTGGCTCCCAACTGACTTTTCTATGGGTCAGTAACCCCTGACCCAGAAAAGGTTCCCCACCCCTGTTCTAAAGAGACCCATTTGTGCAACAGACCCTGAAAGAAACCTCCTGTAAGTGTCCATCTGTCAGTAATGGAATGGTACTTGATGACTCTAGCAAACAGTGAACTAGTAAAAAAAAAAAAAGTGTAATTTCTAAGATATCCACAGCAGATTTTATCAATGGCTGTCAGATGTGGTTCTCCCTCTCCTGCATCTTCCAAGCTCAATTAAAAGCATTTCCCCTTAGGGCAGGCATGTCCAAAGTCCGGCCCGCGGGCCAATTGCGGCCCGTGTTCCGGTTTAATACGGCCCCACAGGTAATTTGGCAATATCTATCTTTTATGGCCCCCAACGAATCCATATGTATTGAGATGAATACATTGTAAAATCTCAGTTAATGTCAGTTGGTCTAAATCAGTTATAAATATATTTGGACACAACATGTATACTTGGTGTTATGTTCCTGTTCATATTTTTTTAACTTAAAAGTTGACAGACAACCTTTATTACCAATAATATGTAATGTACTTTACAATGTTCCTGACATATATTTCAGCTTCCTGGATTTTTTTTTCATCTGGCCTTCAGATATGAAAGGCAGAGTGATTTAACACCTGTTTAGATTTGTCATCCATGTGACGAAATGAAAAGTATGCCGTTTTTAATGGTTCAAAGAATGTCAGGCAAAATGGTCGGCCCCCACGCATGTTCACTTCATCAAATCTGGCCCTCTTTGAAAAAAGTTTGGGCACCCCTGCCTTAGGGGAACAGGGTGGTAGCAAAGCCTGCTAGGCATAGGTTCTTTGCTAGTGTTTATTAATACCTGACACAAGCAGGAAGCTATTTATGCTAAGATCCAAGTATTTAAACAAGTTACGTTGTCATTACCCCCTACTATGAAAAGGGGCCAGGCAAGGAAATATCTACACAGCAGCTAGAAGCTAAACTTTCCAGCTTTCGGAGACATACCAGTAGTTCAATCACAGCTAGTGCGAGTAACTACCATGCTAAAGATAGAAGTATAGCCACAGTGGCACTAGTGGCTAGCTGCCCTGAGTATAAGCCCACCTGTCATAATTAGGAGTGCTGACCAGCACCCAGTGACTAAAGGGTTAACTAATGTCTCCTATACCTAGCCAGGTATCCAGTGGTTAGCCAATAACAATGCAGGTGGGAATGTCAAATTGGAAGAGAGGGGTTTTTCTCTCTCTTCTGGGTTTGAGAGGCAGAGCAGTTTCTTTCAAGACTGAGGGAGATGGGAGACACTTCTCTCTCCAAGAGCAAACTTCTTACAAGGTGTAAGTAGGGAAAAGTTTAAATAGTCCATCAGGATTTGTTGTTTTCCTTGTTTGGGAATTTGGAAATAATGTTGGAGCTGTTAATTGTGTTTTTCTTTTTTTCTTTGCAATTAAGTTTTAGCCCAGGGGCTTGCCCTGAATATCTATATCAATTGGTGGCTCTTCCCATCTAGCCACTTTACTATGCTTGCAACTGTCATTTTGTTTTGATAATAAAGGATTGTTTTCTTTTCTAATTAACTGGGATTGGTTGATTGTTGTGTTCTTGGGACTCAGTGCCTAGTTACAAGGGCAAAGTCTATTGTCTGTGAATTCTCTTTGTGTTTCCCAACTCCAAGCAAAATGCAGGTTGTGGCAGGGGGAGAGTTTTACCTTAGGGAGGAGAGTCCCCAAGTGATTTCTTCTCTGGTTTTCTTGGAATTACTTGGGTGGTGGCAGCTGAGCCCCCAAAATCCGGGTATTAGGATTTTGGGGGGAAGTTTTTGTACCAGAGCCTGTAGAGGCAAGGTTTTGGAGTGCTCTTGTGGGCCCCCACTTCTGCATTTGTCATGCCAGAGTGAGGAACAGCTTTGACACCACCCAAGACCCTAGGTTCATACTGAGGGTGACTAGCCCCTCTGACCACTTGCACCGCGTTTCTATATTCAATGCATTAGTATCAAGTTAGAGTAGGTATCTCCCCTCAAGGTAGCTCCACTGAAGACATATCCTGAGTGACTTGCTCATGTCACACAGCAAGTCAAACATAGAGGTGGGAATAGAAGCCATCGGACTACCAGCCACTAGCCCATATGCCCTTGAGATTTGTACAAGCAAGAGGATACTCACTGCAACCCCACTTCTGTGTAAGCTAGAAGAAAACACTCTTGGACTGACTACTCAGGCAGGGACTAAGCTTTGCATTTAGTGCTGAGTTTGTATTCAGTGCCTCTGTTTCTCCTTCATGCATCTGTTTGTTATGTTAACCGTGCACTGTCTATACTCAGGTACATTTGTATTGCTTATATGTGTGTGACAGAGCGAGCATTACTCAGGAGAAATGGATGGACAAGGACATTCCTCCTAGTACTAGGCTACCTACAGGAGAAGACATCAAGCCTTGGGAAATTAAGACAAGTAACTGGTATCAGGAAAACAAAACACTCCGCCCCCACCCCCATCATACACACACATTCCATCCGGACCTGACCACAAAAGCCTAGGAATGGGTTGCTACATCAAACACCTATTTATTAATATACCTCAGGAAGCTGGTGGAATGTGACAGAACTGTTCAAAGGGCCCTACTTTTGAACCCAATTATTGATGCACAGCATTTTAACTGCTGGAGTTGGGTCCTTAGCAGCCCAAGAGCTGAATAGCTGAAGTTCACTGTTGTCCACTGTGGGCAACAGGAAATGTTTCAGATGAATCTCTCAACCACATCTGTCCTCTTCACATCTAACCTATAGAAGAACATTCCAATGGGGGCTGCACAGGACAGAGAAACCTAGGACACTGGGTCTAGTAGGAAGGAATCATGCAGAAAACAGTTTTCCTTCTCAGTGAATCCCATGCACTGAATCAGATGGCATGAACTCAGCTATTCATCTCCACTTAGCACTTGCTATAACATCTCATTTCATGCTGTAATAAAAGCAACATGCTTGTGAGCTACACTGAAAAGCTGTAAGAATATTAATGACCGATCTCTAGGAATGCTCCTACTCTCCTTGCTAGGGGCCCAGGGGCTCCTCCTTGAGCAGGGGTGGGCAATAATTTTTGATGGGCCACTCCAAGAATTTGAAAGTGGTTGAGGGCCACACTCTTCCATGGTATTAATGGAGGAGGTGGGGGGTCTGGAATGGAGGTTGTGTGCAGAAAGGAGATTGGGGTCAGAGATTGGGGTACAGGAGGGAGAATAGGGTCTGGGAAGGAGTTTGGGTGAAGGAGGCAGTTGTGACCTATGCCAGGAGACTTACCAGCCAGCAGCCAAACCAGCCTGCCTGCTTGCACAACTAAAGGCTTGCAGAGCTGAAAATGTTTCTGCCTGCTCAATCATGTGCTTGAGTGAGTAAGTGAGCAGGAGAGTTGTGCTTCGTGGCTGCCTGTTAATCAAACAGGCAGCTCCCATTGGCCAGTGTCTGTCCAGCCAATGGGATTGTGCTGGGGTTGGGAGCAGTGTCTGTATCTTTCCCCCTCCCCTCTGGATTCATAAAGAGAAAGCGCCCCACAGCTGCGTTTCTGAGTGGGGTGCGGGGCAAGCAGGGGAGCCTGCCTGGGGCTTCCCACTACCTCCACAGGCCAGATCCAGACCGTGGGCAATATTTTGCCCAGGCCTACACTAGAGAATGACAGAGAAGCCCTGCTCGGCTCAGAGGGGCCACGAAAGTGCACCTAAAGAGGCTAGGGAGCAACAAAAGAGGGTCAGACTTCAGGGAACGTGCTGCAGTAGAAGCACAGGAGGAAGGACAAGGTCTGTCCTACTGTTTGGAGGTCCAGCCCCTGGTGGTGAAGCCATTCGGGAAAGGACCTATTGAAATTGTAGGGGAGTAAACGTCCTTAGCCAGGCTGCTGTGCAGTGATTTGTTGCCACGCTTACTGGAAAGCTGACTGATAGGACTTACATTCATCCTTTGTGAGGAGGGTGCTGGTTACTCTTACAGCTGCTGGACAGAACTATGCTGGAGGGAATTTCTTATTCACAGTGGTTGCTGGAAGTGAAGGGAAAAAAGCATGAGGCCAAAAATCCAGAGTGAGGATAAAATGTATAAGTCAGAGACCCTTTTTACTATTCAATGAGATGTTTCCAGACCTATTCACACCTCTCAGCCATGTACGAGGCAATCAAAACTTGTCTACATTACATGCAGAGAAGCAAGTAATAAAATGCATCATTTAGAAACAGCTTCCAGCATCTCACAGAACTTTGATGTGTGTTAGACCAGCTTTGATTTTTTTTAAACCTGGGTAAAATGAGTGGCACAATAGGTAAGTATTAGGAGCACACAGTCCATCACATAGCTGTTTTTCAATGCCAGCTTAGCCTACAAAATGGTTATTTGTGACCCTGCTTCCGTCTAGTCTTTCACTGCGTGTATGGCATGGCATTTTGTTGACATGATTTAGTGAATCAAAGTATTCAGTGCAGGTTGATTAAAATGTGTGGCTCCGGCTTTTGGTATACCTACCCTGTCCCTATTCTATATACACGTGTGCAGGAGGCAAAAGAACCTAACATAGCATTGAGTGTAGGAAAGTAGTGACTGGGGGCATGTCTACACAGCAGTATTATTTCAGAATAACTGATGTTATTCCAAAATACCATAGTCCATATCTACACTACAAGCAGTTATTTTTGACATAATGTCGAGCTGGAGGACTTCTTACTCCAACGCCTATAACTCTCATTTTACGAGGTGTTAGGGAAGTCGGAGGAAGAGTGCTCTTTCTTCGACTTCCTGCTGTGTAGACAGCGCCAAAAGCCGAAAAATAGCTATTGCAACTGCAGCTACACAATTGACGTAGCTCAAGTTGCATAGCTTATTTCGGCTGTAGCCTGCTCTGTAGACGTGCCCTTGGTGAACAATGGCATCTACATAAGATGTTATGGTTTAGAATGGAGGTTTGGAAGAGACAGATATGACCAGCAAACAATGCTTCACAAAACATTGTGCCATGCTCCAGCCTTGATAATAAAAAGGCAAGGTTTGTGGAGAAACAGGACTTCCTACTGTGATGGTATCATAAGGAACATCTACACTGCACCCTCTTGTTGGTAACAAGTAGCATACCTACCCTGCACGTCCCTACAGATGAATATAAATCACAGTGCAGACGGTAAGACACGGCTCGGGTGAAGACAAACCTATGTACCTCAGTATAGATCCTACTCCCTATAGCTGTACCTACTCGATCTACATGACTGTTTTCCCTGCCCAGACCTGCTGATTATGGGGGTATGGGGAGGGAAAAGAGGGCAGCTGTCCTGAGGCCTGGTGATTCACAGGGGCTCAGGGTTCCTCATTGCCAGTGCTGCTCCTGCAACTTGAGGGCTGGTGGAGAAGCCCTCCACTCTGAACAACATGGATTAACATGAAGGGCTGGCTACCCAAGCTCTTCCCCTTCTGCCCAAGGCCTCTCCCCCTTCCAGGTGCATGAAGCTGCCCACCCCCACTTTGCTCAGGGCCCCGCAGAGTAGCAGGCATGGGCTCTGGTAGGCTCCTCCCACCAGACCTTTTCTCTGATACATATAGCTCCACACCACAATGTGGATGCAGCCTGTTTTTACTGAGGCAGCTAGGTACACATAGCCTAGTGTAGATGTAGTCAGAGAAGCAGAGGTGAAGGTCATAGGTCTCTAGTTAGAACGTGGATAGAAGAAAAGAAATTGAATTTTTGGCTGCACAACAGCTGGAAGAGTTTGAGGCTTACGGACAGTGGCCACTCTTCCCCACTTCACCAACGACAGTGCTAAAAAAGCTACTCGTTCCCAAGCCCTCACATGGTCACCTGTAGTGAATGATCACTCTTGAGATTACTGCTCCAAATTCATTTCTACATCATCTCAACCAAGGGGACAGTCACGAACTGTCTTCAAGTGACTCAAGATACATCACCCACCATGTAATTTTAGCTTGTCCCCTATTGAAGACAATTTTAAAGTGTCCTGCTCCAATTACTGACTCGCCCATAGAATATTTTTAGACTTAAAAGTAGAAGACACCTAACAACAGTATATAACTATGGCACAAACATGTGGCTAGTCTGTAAAAGAAAATGCCAAGCAAGAAGCTTACTATCCAGTAAAATTCTTCCCTAACTGGAAATAAGCAGATTTTTAAAATAATATAACCTTTCATGATTTTTTTTTATGACTAGGAGATGATTAAATGGAACTAGAATTTTTTCTCATTCTGTTAACGTTTGAATAAATAACTCTAGTTTTGATTTTTGAAAGCCACTTAAATTATGATTGTATGAAAAAAGAATTTGTATTGTCTAGACATATATGTGACAGGATGTACCAGGTATTTCCTGCCTCCTGCAGGTGGCCCCAACCATTTTGGTGCACGCCACCCAAAGTTGTGCTTTTGGGGGGGAAAGAGCAACAAGTTTTGTCCTTCAGAAGCTGCCTAGAGACGCCACCCAGGATCAGCTGCTAGCAGAACCAATGAGGAATACAGGCAGTCCCCGGGTTACGTACAAGATAGGGACTGTAGGTTTGTTCTTAAGTTGAATTTGTATGTAAGTCGGAACTGGCATCCAGATTCAGCCACTGTTGAAACTGACCAGTGGCTGACTACAGGAAGCCCGAGGCAGAACTGCTCTGCCCTGGGCTTCCTGGAATCAGCCGCTGATCAGTTTCAACAGCGGCTGAATCTGGACGCCTGGGATAGAGCAGCTGGGGCGCTGCCAGGTAGGTCCCCGCAGCGCCGCACCTCGGCGCTGCGGGGACCAACCCGGCAGCACCCCAGCTGCTCTACCCCAGGTGTTCCCAAGTCAGCCGCTGCTGAAACTGATCAGCAGCTGATTCCAGGAAGCCCGGGGCAGAGCTGCTGTCCGCCGCCCACGTCATCCACGGCTTTGTTCTGCGTCTCCCTGGTCTCCCTGGCCAGCAGACCAGGGAGATGCGGAGCAGTTTTTCTCACCGCAGAGGACGCGGGCGGTGGGACCGCGGCGTGTCTGGGCAGTCCCGCCGCCCGCGTCCTCCGCGGCGAGAAAAGCCCCGTTCGTATGTAGGGATCCGACGTAAGTCGGATCCACGTAACTCGAGGACTGCCTGTAGTCTGCTCCCAGCCCTGCTAGCTGCTGGAGAACAGAAGCCCAATCAGGGACCAACACACATAGTTGAAAAAAGCTTGTGTCTTCCAAGGGAGCAGTTCTGGATGAAGCTGAGACAGTAGAAGGAGGATGACCTTGTCTTAAAATCTAAAAGCCTGGCCTAGGTAGAGGCTTAACCTTCTACGTGTGTCAGCAAAAGGCGTTTTTTGTTTACACCATAGAATGTAAAGCCTTTGAGTTGAGCATCCACTGATTGCTGTAAAATCTCAAGGACTTTGTTTGCAAAATTCTCCACCACGTAAGGTAAGCAAGGCAGTCTCTCATCCCTTCTTCACTGCAAGCTGTTCATAGAAGTTCAGCTCTTAAATCCACAGCAGAAGAAAATCTGAACAAATATTTTGCATAACATTTTGCGTAGCCTACTATAAATAAAAATGCTTAGAAATAAATTACTAAAATTGTATAGAGTGGGTCAGAATTCGTCACATAAATAATTTCACATACTATGACAATTACAAAACTAAAAAATAGAATCCAAGTCTCCAGAGTCCTGCACTCACTCTTCTACATCCCCAAGAACATCTCTCAAATTCGTAAGCCAGCCAGAAATCTCTACAGGACAGAGAATGAGACCTCAGCTTTTGGTTATGTCCCTAACAGCTGCATAAAGGAATACAGGAAAAATCATTAAAAAACAAAACCTTGTCCTTGAGGCTGGAGAGAGGGGGGGAAATAAAAGTAAATTGATTTTATTTCACACACTATCCAGTTGCCATTGACAGTCTGGATGAAAAAAAAAAGTACACAGTGAAGAGGGATATTGGACAGTTTCTTAAACAAGCTCTCAGCTTTGCAAAACAAAAGAAATCCCAATAGCAAGCTACATGATTTTTTACAATGCATTTGTCCTGCTCAATATATGATAATGTTCACTAACATACCAAGTTTCTATCTGGATAGCCTATTGCAGAGTGGTCTTTTCCACATTTCCTATGTGCTTGGTTGGCAACCTGGATTATTCCAGTATTCTGTAACCACCCATATGAACTGCACTGAGGCCTGGTCTCACCTAAAGATTTAGGTGGACAGAGCTTTGTTGCTTGGTGGTATGAAAAATCCACATCCATCAGTGGCATAGCTATGCCAACATAACCCCTAGTGTGAACACTAGTAGTGTGATGGAAGAATGATTCAGTTGACCTACTTACTGTTGCTCAAGAAGGTAGTGTTCCTAGAGCAATACAAAGCCCCTTCCATTGGTGTAAGCAGTATCTTCACTACAGGGTTATCTTGGCACAACTATGGCACCATTAGTGTAGACTTGGAGCTAGATTCATTGACGTATTGCAGTTGGCTACATTGTAAATCAATAGCCAATATTCCACAGCATATGTGGTCAACATGTGAGACAAACAGGCCTCCCAGGAATACATATAAGGTAAAATTTAGTAAATATTGCAGTTTACTTTATCAGATTCTTTTAGATCTGTAGCAGAAAATATTATACAATTTACTCAGCAAATACAAACTGCTTTGCTATTGTTGTATTTGCAGGGAGCCCTGCAAATCATTCTCTAGCAGAAAATGCTTTTCAGCAATTAAATTTGTTGAGCCATTAACATTCAAACATCACCAAAAGTTGTGACCAGCCTCAGTCCTCTAAGTAACAAAGACAGAACTACACACAGCACAGCACTGAGGAGCTAAAAGCACAATCCCTGTGTTGTGTTGTCAATATGACCCTGCATTCATAGGCTGAAGGAGCGATTTGGCTAAGAATCAATATTACAGGTCTGATCCAGGGCCTGGAAATAAGACCCTAATGCTGGAAAGTAGACAAGGATGATTTGCTCTTCTTGCAGTCACAGGGTGAGAATCTACCCGGGAGATTAAATCCCAGAACATCAGTCCAGCACTTGGCCCCTTCCAATCTGCAACTTCACTAACATGTAGTAAAGCCATCAGCAGGCACTGTATCAAAATAAATGAATCCAAGTTCCCCTCACTTCCCAGGCAATGACTCTCAGAGATTTCATTGTTACAGCAGAAATTAACCAAATTCTGCTAGAAACTTCCCTGGCAATGCAGTATTTGCATAAATCCTAAAGCTTGCTGATGTTTTGCATGTAGAAGATCCAAAAGCTTAAAATACTTAGACTCTAAGCGTTTGTGTACACTGTCACTTTACTACACTGTAATTTTCTCGCTCCAGGGTGTGAAAATACACACACATGCATGCACACCCCTAAGTGTAGCAAATTACAGTGCTGTAAAATGCTGATGTAAACAGGCTCCCAGCACTGTTAGCCACTCCCTTCATGGAAGTGGTTTACCTATAGAGCTGTGAGAGCTTTCTCCAAGCACCGGTGCTGTGACCACACTGCTACCACAGCAGCGCTCTAGACTTGGCAGTGTAGACTAAGCCCTAATCTGGAAATCATTCCAGGGAAATTTCTACATTCAGCATTGGTCCTAGAAATGCACCTCTGCTATGTTACACTTTGAAAAAAGCAAGAAGCACCAATTAATTCATAAAGTGAGACCAAATTATTATCCAGCCAGGTCTCTATTGTTGTACATGCCAGATCTATTGGGACTATCTAAGATTAAGTTTTGGTGAGCCACCAAATCTCTTCAAGCATCAAGTTATTTGATTACAAGTAAATTTGTAAACCTTGACACCAACTTTTCCTGTTAATCAGGGCTAGGCCTTATTTAACTTACCTGCAGTAAGAGACTGAACAAGATCTGGGCTTAGAACCTAATCTCCTTGAACAGAAGAACTCTTTATTGGCCTCTGCACATGGAGAAGTTAACACAAAGTAAATCAAGAAGCCAAGGGTAACTGCTCACATCTAGAAATCCCCCAAAAACTTAACATCTGAGGTAATCAGGAGTCTCGGCTAGAAAATTATTTTAGCTGCCTCAGATCCATTGAAGAGCAATGCTACAAGTCCCCGAATTGCCACCAATGGGGCGATGCATGCTACTCTGGCTTCACAACTGCAGGCCAGAATCCGGGTAAGACTGAAAATAAAATATTCCAATACTAATATCAAACAAACACCATCTGATCACCATCCTTACCCTTTGCATTATCTCCCCTTACACATCCACTGACAACAATGAAAACACTTATTGGTACACTGTTCCCACCTGTGCAGAGAGACTGCCACCCACTCACCTCAACAGATGGGAAACTTGATGGGGCCAACAGTGACTGGAATAGCCACAAATAAACTGGGTAGAACACATGCTGGGAGGATGCAAAGGTACCCCTGCCCTTCAGTTTCTAGCCACCCATTGGCTAGCTTGGAGAGGAAGAACCAACTGGTCCCTTGTCCTTCCATTTCACTAATTTGAACCATATCCCAGGCCATGTGTAGCTCCTTTTTACTCTGTGGTAGTAGCCTCAGAGCTGTTCTTTGAGTTGTTGCAGCTGTTTTGGGGTTGGGAATGGGAAGAAAAATTCCTTTCCAGGTTGGCAGAAGCCTAGCAAGTTCTTCACCTTCCTTGGAGCAGCTGGAGGCACAGATAAGTTAAAGAGGAATAGGACTGAATACGCAGTGAATAGTAGCACTTTGTAAGACTATTAATTCATTGCAATTCACAGCCAGTTTTCAGTGCACTTAAAAAGGAAGAGTTTCCAGGATTTTACTGATGGGCCTTGTGCTGTGGAGACGGGGAAAGGACCTTGTAGCCTTTGTAGTCCAAGGTCCCCACTTCTAGAGTCCATTGCCCCCTTGCCAGAGTAAGATGGACAGAAGGACTCAGAGAAGGGACCTCCTAACTGAGTCCTAGTGATAGTCTATGAAGAGTTTAGCCCGAATTAAGGGTTATATGGTAGGAGACTGGTAATCCTGCACTGCAACCACTTACCTGATCGGAGAGAGGATGGGTGACAAGGCCTGCCACTTAACCTCCATCCCTGTGTTTGTCCTTATTCATTGCTGTGTCTACATCCATTCTGACACCATCACTACTCCATTCCAACACCATCACTACTCCAGCACCTTTGGGCTTTGGCCCAAGCAGTGGGGCTCAGGCTTCGGCCCAGAGCCCCGGCAAGTCCACTTAGGGACCGATTAATCTTTTGTGGCCCAGCACCAGAAATATTTGTGGGCCCCTATGTAGTTGTTATCAGCTCCTTCCAAAGGTGGGCCTGGGTGGCATTGCTATGGTATACCCAGAACTGAGTCTCAGAGGCATTTTTCATTTTGATCATGCACCCCTGTATGACTGTATGTGCTTCCATAAACAACTTCCCCAACCCCCAGTTTTTCTCATTGTGCCGTACACCCATGTGCGTACCACTGTCCAGTGAGCAGAAACTTCATAATCAGAGAAAACTCCTCACAGATGTGTCTCTTTCCTTACCCAGACATTCTAGTTTAGGCCATGGTTTTAAGTACCCGAGATGCCCATCACCTACAGCAGGGGCTCCCAATTCCCATGTACCCCTCAGCTAGCACACATGCTGAAAGTAGGCATATAAGCGACTAATCGACTAGTTGATGATCCGATAAGCAAAAGCTTATCTGGATAGTCGACACTAATCGATTAGTTGCTTCCCCACCTTGCTGTCTCTATCACAAAGAGGCAGCGGGGGGGGGGGAAGGGTGCTGGGGGGAGCTGGCTTAAAAGCCGATTCCCCCAGCTCCGTGGGAGGGGACAGGGGTGCAGCGTCATCGTTTCAACTTTGAAACATACAAGAATTCCCACTGGGGCTCTTGTAAATTTCAAAGCAGAAGCACCACATGGAGCGGGTGGAGCGGAGGACTCCTGCCCCAGGCTCCATGTGGCATTTCAAAGGCGAAACGTACTAGTTCTTATTGACTAATCGAATAGTCAATGGAAATCCCATCGACTATTTCAATTAATTAATTAGTTAAAATGTAACTTCCCTAGCAGAATGTGCAGGCTGAATGATTTTGGAGGAGAGGTGTTCGGAGGTTCTCCTCCCTGAGCAGCAGCTCTGCAACAAGTTCACACTATCCCCCTCCGCTGTGAAACAGGGACCCTGTGAAACCAGTGGAGTTACCCTGTGTATAAGCAGTTCCGCTCAAAACCTGCTGAAGTAAGTGAGAGTCTTTTCGCTGTCTTTAATGGGCAGTATATAGAAACAGAGGACCCCCATGGGAGACTCTAGGAGCAAAGTGCATTTTATGCTGCACTGGTTTATTATTTTAACAGGAGGATCTCACATTACCCAATGAATAATCAAAACCTCCTGCAGCATTAACTTTTTTTGAGAGGCCTTATACCCAATTACTGAATGTAAAACTGCTTAGCTTACAGGGGCTGAGAATATGAGGTAGTATAGTCACAGGACTGATTCCTGCATGAAGGGAAGATGCAGCGGGGTCACGTACTTCCTCAACCTCTGTAAACAGGAGGGGCCAGCCAACAGCTGGTTGCAGGACTAGTGAGTGGCTGCCGCAAGAGTCCAGCCCTCCCCTGCACTCACCAGCCGCAGCACGGGGGAAGCAGAGCAAACAGCCTGAAAGCGCCTTTGCTCTCCTGGTGCACCGTTCAGGGGGAGGGAGCAGGACTGCCTGCACTCCCAAGCAGAAGCAGAGCAATGCAGCCCAGGGAGCAAAGGGTGTGGGGGCCACCTGGCTCTGCATCCCCTACTGCTGCAGTGGGAGGGAGGGACCCCCATGGCCCAGCTATGAACCTCTTCAGTTGGGGAAGAGGTGGGGCAGGGTGAGGGGCAGGGCCTGGGGTGAAGGGGATCATGTGGCCAGTGGCCTTCCAGATTCCCTCTCACCAGTTGCCTCTGCCTGCATGGTTACAGAACTGCAGGAAAGTGGAACAATTTTCAGTCTGTGTGACTGGAGGATATCTGGAGCCATACTGTAAGACTGTCTCACATAATGAGGAAAAGCTGAGGTGCCTTTGTTGTTCTTTTGTTCCATTCTTTGCTTCTGCGAGCAAATCACCAATGCAATATTAGTGTCTTCCTTTAAAAGAAGAAAACTTTAAAAAAAAAACCTTAAGGGCTGTCAAAAATAGCAACTCCAATTCCAGTTACTACTGGGAAGATGCCAGTATTTGCTGCTCAACTGTACCCTACCTTCACTACAGGAAATGATAGTGGATCCGTATTTGATTTGGGAGAAATGATGCAGCAGCAGCCCAAATGGAACTTAAGCACGCCTGGACTTTGAAGGGGTTCAAATCTGGAAGGCAGGTGCTAGATTCTCTCTCTAAATATTAGATAAATCTGGAAAGGAAGCAACCACTTCTGGCTCCATGGAAAGCGAGTCAAATCCCCCTGCTGCCTCACGCTGCACCGAGAGCTGCCCGGCCCTAGTGGGGCCTTCCCTCCCCTGCCACCACGTTCATCGCCCCCCGCCAGGCCTCAGACACAGGGGGATTGTCCACCCAGTCCCCCCAAACCCTTCTGTGCGCCGCCAGCATCCACTCTGGAGAGCTCCTCCCAGGGGAGCTGGGCCAAGGCCGCCTATTCCCGGGGCAAAGCTCCCTCCCTCGCACCCCAGCAGCCAGCCTTCCATTCACAGCACACTGCTGTGCAGGGACCTCACAACTTCCGCCCTTTCCTGTTGACAGCTGCCAGGGGGATGCTGGGAAATGTAGTCTCTTAGCTCCAGGCTGCGAGCTAGCCAAGGAACTACAGCTCACAGCGTACTTTGCATTCTCTGCTCAAATCCCAGCTACAGGCTCCCACAGCACTGAACAGCGGGAAGAAGAGAGCGATGGGCCCCTTCTGAGCCTGAGTCCGGCACCAGAGGGCCACTGGTGTGATGATAAATCCAGTGCTGAGGCTAATGCCAGCCTTTGGCAATCCCATTGAAGTGGGGCCCGACCCACAGTTTGAGAAGTGCTGGTCTACACAACAGGCAATAGAAAAACTCTAAGGCTGTGTCTAGACTGGCAAGTTTTTCCGCAAACTTCCCAGCTGTCTACACTGGCCACTTGAATTTCCGCAAGAACGCTGACTTCCTACTGTAAGAAATCAGTGCTTTTTGCGGAAATACCATGCTGCTCCCGTTCAGGCAAAAGTCCTTTTGCGCAAAAGGGCCAGTGTAGACAGCTCAGATTTGTTTTGTGCAAAAAAGCCCCGATCGCGAAAATGGTGATTGGGGCTTTTTTGCAGAAAAGCGCGTCTAGATTGGCACAGCCGCTTTTCTGCAAAAAGTGCTTTTGTGGAAAAGTGGCTGTGCCAATCTAGACGCTCTTTTCTGCAAATGCTTTTAACGGAAAACTTTTCCATTAAAAGCACTTGCGGAAAATCATGCCAGTCTAGTCATAGCCTAAGATTCACTGATTCATTTTTCTGTGTTTGCTCATTAAGTTTACAGATCTTAATCTAAAAAAAACCTCAGATTAAAGAAGGTCAGAATGGAAATCTCTTACTACACTAAGTATTTTGCCCCTCAGAAGACTGAATAACTGTTGCAAATTTAAATTCTATCTGACTCGATGGAATATTTTCAAAGGTTTCAAACAAAATATTTTAGACAGTTCTAATGGCCAAAATAAAATAGGACTGTGCTCCAATTTACAAGCTTAGCCTCATAAGCCATCTCCACCCTTCCTTGCAGTAAAGAGATATTAAGCAATGTGCTTTGAAGTTTGACTATGTAATGTTCAGTTACTTGTGCCATAATGAGTTCCTTACTTCTTTTAAATTAATCTTACAATGTGCAAATCAGTTTGACTAGTTACCTTATGCATTTAGACAGAGCTGATGATGCAGAGCTACAGGTAGCAAAATGAACAAAGGTCAACTTTCAAAACGGGAAGAGGTGCTCATGTGGGTTTACCAGTGTTCAGTGAGCAGAATTTAATAAAAAAACACAAACAAGATCTGAACAAATACTAAAACTGAATGACATTGGTCACATAAGAAGACCTAAGAGTTTTACATATAATTCCTTTGCACTGTGAATTTTGTTAGCACTTCTGTAGCAATATTGAGTAAGACTGTTATGTCTCTGAATTAAAGGCAGAGTACATGCAAGTACTGTATTTACAGTTCTTACAGAAATCCAGAGAAGGGTTATGCTACAATCAAGATTACAGTTAGATGTGTCACATATGAAACATGCATGTATGTGTAATTTAAATGAATTACACAAGCCCACTAAAGGAAACGGCCCGACCTTAAGGCAAGGCCAGCTAACCAAAAACATGGAGTTGACGCAATTGTCAATCATATTGAAAATGGTCTCAAGTCGCAGAAAATCATACAATAACTTTCATAACAAAAACATTTACCTTCAGTATGTCTTTTATTCTGTTAGATGCCTGGAGTACTGACCAGATGTTTTACTAGATGCCGGGTCTGTCAAATAAAAGCCAGGTCTCTACTACAAGCCGGGGTCTCAGATGGTTTGAATGAATAGATGGTGGAGGCTTCTATTGGAAGTTTTACGGTAGTGTATAGTGAACAGTAAAAGCCTGTCAGATGACATTGAAATAGACGCCAGTTGACATTTTTCTTAAATCTAGAGGTGTTGTGGAATATATCCAGCGAGCAACTTGTGCTGCCCAGGCTGAACTCTAACTCTTCAGCTGGGTTTGACTTAAACTGCAGCATCCACTGGCTGGGCCCCACTGTCAGCATGTTGCCTTGAGTCCCACAAACTCTTTGGTTGGGCCTGAAAGTAAAGAAAGTCTAATCTGAACTAAAAGTAGTATTTGCCTGACAGCTCTCTGTTACAAAAACAAGTTGTCACTGACAACGACTTTATCAAAAATTGCAGAATGAATTGTACTTCCTGAAACTATTTATAATTTATATGCAATTTTTATTGTTCCTGTTTTTAAAATTTATATTTCACTACTATTTGGACCGGTGTCTCAAACAAATCTCATCTTGCAAATTTTTTTAAAAGTCTTAAAAATTTAACTACAACTAAGCAATAAAATAAAAGTATTTTCAGGAAAAAATGGAACAAAACTGACCAAGTGCATCAGTTGTAAGTCTTTGGTATTTTTCAAAATAAAAATTTAAACAAGCAGATTGAAAATAAAATTCACCTATCAAAATATTTTTACATCACTTTCCAGCTGAAGCTGTAAAGCTTTAATTCAAGGTACTGTACTCCTGCAGGGGTACATATGATTTTATAGTCATCAGTTCAAGTACATTAACTTTAAAGACTCCAAATCTAAAAACAGAATGAAGTGTCATTAGCAATGAAATGTAAGCAAGTATTTCCATAAACAATCTCTTTTGTGAACATGTGTCAGTGATTACTTGACGCAGTGTGTGACTTTGTATGCTGTTATGCTTGAACTTGGTGCCAGCAATAAAACCATAGGCTCACACTACTGCATTGCAATCTATCCAAAGGTAACAAAGGTATGTTATTCTTATATTCATGTCAGGTGCACTGGCAACAGGCTGCCCTCGTTAAACTGGATTGCCAAGAGCTGGGAAGCGTGTTGTTGCTTTGTCCCTGCACAATCCCCAGTTAAGACCACCCATGATACTCCATAATGTGGTTGAGGGGAAACTCCTCTGTATTGACCAAGAAGCATCACACCTGGCATGGATGGTTCAACACCAGGAGTTAATGCACCAGGCATGGAACAAGATGCTGAAATAATGCACTTTCCTAATTTCCAGTCTTAGCTACAAAAAAGCACAAGGAAAAAGCATAGCTATTCAACTTACATTCTTCTAACTGAGGAATGTTATTTATTTTGTTAAACTACAAATGTATTGCATAACCGGTCGTTTCAACCCACCAGTGATTCAGATTCAGTCAGCTCTTATAAAACAACGAATAGTCCTGTGGCACCTTAGAGATTAACAAATATATTATTCAGTTCTTATGTTAGTCTCACTCCCTCCAGTGGCTAAGACCTTGAATAACAGGTTGAACACCATATCATTCCTTTAACAGTGACTAATCTAAACCCCTCTAGGTGAAAACAATAAGGAGTCCTGTGGCACCTTGAAGGCTAACAATTTCATTATGGCATAAGTTTTCATTAGTTGCATCTCACTGCATGAAGGGAAATAAAAAGAAACAGATAGTAGGAATACAGAGATGGAAGTGTTATATCAGTGCTAAATTACTCAGGATGGATGTGGATAAGGAGGTGAGAATACCTTAAGTTGAAAATTACTTATGGCCAGGGCTCGCCGAACCACGGCGAGCTCTGCTCGCCAGCCATGCTGTCCGGTGATCTGCGCATGCGCACACCACCTGAACCCAGCTCTCCCAGGTTGCAATCTACTTGCCATGGGCGAATAGATTGCATTATTTGTCGAGCCCTGCTTATGGCAATGAGCAAGTCATTCCCAATCACTATTTAGACCCATTGTGATCATGGAAAATTTGCATATGAATTCCAGCTCAATAGATTCAAGTTGCAGCCTCTAAGTGAGGCGCAGATTGAAACCGAGTGTAAAGAAGAAAGTTGCACCAAAGTCTTTAGTCTTTCCACTATTAAACAACTAATATTAGAGACTTATGGTACGTTCCAAATCATTTAAAATTACTTTATCAGGATATGCACCTCACGGCGCACACAGACGTACTCTCCCCCTCCCAAGACATCCCCCAGCACGGGGGAATAGAAATTTTCTAAGTCCCACCCGCTCGCTCACCGCCCACCGCCCTCTCCTCACTCACGGCGACCGCACCGAGACCGACCGACTCACCCGCCCCGCGCACCTCCTCCGGCCTCCCCTCCCACCAGCGGACCAGGGAGACGCGGAGCGACTTTGCTCCCCGCGGGTTTGCTCCACGTCTCCCTGGTCTGCTGAGGGGGGGCAGCAGACCGGGGGCGGGGCCGGGGGGCCAGCAGACCAGGCAGACGCAGAGCAAAGGTAGGAGGTAGGGGCGGGTCCCAGGAGGCAGGAGCAGGTTGCAGGAGCAGGTCCAGAGCAGGTCTCAGGAGGTAGGAGCAAGTCTCAGGAGGCAGGAGCAGGACTCAGGAGCAGGAGGAGGTCCAGAGCAGGTCCCAGGAAGCAGGAGCAGGAGGCAGGGGCAGGTCCAAAGGCAGCAGGAAGGTCCAGGTCCAGATCCAGGTCCAGATCCAGATCCAGCGGAGGAGATCCACAGCCGATAGCAGAGGATCCAGTGTAGCAAAAAGGAGAGAGCAGCTGTTGCTTTAAGGAAGAGCCTTCGCCAATAGGCAGTCTCAAAAGACGTGCCTGGCGGGGCCTGAACAGCTGATTGCAGATCAGCTGTAGAGCGGCAGGTGCTGCAGGCACCCCCCCTTCCCAGGGCAGCCCCCAGCCCGGCCAGGACCCCGCACCCAGGCAGGGCAGCGCTGGGGCAGGTAAGAGAGACCCCCCCCAGGGCAGCGCTGGGGCAGGTAAGAGAGACCCCCCCCCAGGGCAGCGCTGGGGCAGGTAAGATACACCCCCCCCCTCCAGGGCAGTGCCCCCAGCACGACCAGGACCCCGCACCCAGGCAGGGCAGCGCTGGGGCAGATAAGAGAGACCCCCCTTCCCAGGGCAGCCCCCAGCCCGGCCAGGACCCCGCACCCAGGCAGGGCAGCGCTGGGGCAGGTAAGAGAGACCCCCCCCAGGGCAGCGCCCCCAGCCCGGCCAGGACCCCGCACCCAGGCAGGGCAGCGCTGGGGCAGGTAAGAGAGACCCCCCTCCAGGGCAGCGCCCCCAGCCCGACCAGGACCCCGCACCCAGGCAGGGCAGCGCTGGGGCAGGTAAGAGAGACCCCCTTCCAGGGCAGCGCCCCCAGCCCGACCAGGACCCCGCACCCAGGCAGGGCAGCGCTGGGGCAGGTAAGAGAGACCCCCCTCCAGGGCAGCGCCCCCAGCCCGACCAGGACCCCGCACCCAGGCAGGGCAGCGCTGGGGCAGGTAAGAGAGACCCCCCTCCAGGGCAGCGCCCCCAGCCCGACCAGGACCCCGCACCCAGGCAGGGCAGCGCTGGGGCAGGTAAGAGAGACCTCCCTCCAGGGCAGCGCCCCCAGCCCGGCCAGGACTCCCCCCAGGGCAGCGCTGGGGCAGATAAGAGAGACCCCCCTCCAGGGCAGCACCCCTAGCCTGGCCAGGACCCCACACTCAGGCAGGGCAGCGCTGGGGCAGGTAAGAGAGACCCCCCCCCCCAGGGCAGCGCTGGGGCAGATAAGAGAGACCCCCCTCCAGGGCAGCGCCCCCAGCCTGGCCAGGACCCCACACCCAGGCAGGGCAGCGCTGGGGCAGGTAAGAGAGACCCCCCCCCCCAGGGCAGCGCTGGGGCAGGTAAGAGAGACCCCCCCAGGGAGAGGGGCTGCGGGGCGAGAGCCAGAGGGCACTAGGAGACACTGGGATGTGTAACTCGGCGTGGGGGAGGCAGCCCGGCGGCCGGTCGGGGGCACGGCTTGGGAGCGGGCAGAGGGCTGGGGCCGGTGCGGGGGTGTAGGCGAGAGGCCGTGGGGGTAACAGGTGTGAGAGGAGGCCTGTTTAAGGGAAGAAGAATTGAGCAGCCTGTTCCCTGGGCTTGAGGGGTTCTTGTTAATTCATGGGACCAGGGAGCCCCCCTGCCCCTTCTCGAGGGCCAGGCCGCTGCTTTGTTGCCTGGCTTTGCAGGGAACGTGAGATCAGAGGTGGGTTAGTTTTGTTTTGTCAAATCTTGAGCTGAACAATCGCTGCATCTTTACTGTACGGGCAGCCATTTCCCGAGTGTGGCTCTGATGCAGGCTCGCTGCTGAAGAGGAAAATGATGGTTTGAACCCGGTTCCAGGTCGGTGTAACAGATCGGCTCCAGCTGGTCTGGTTCTGCTCTGGTGCGAGTCCAGCTGGGCTGGGGGGGGGGGGGGTGTTACCATTGTCCTTTGCAGAGGCTGCATTGTCCTTTGCTCCGCACTTCCCTCCCCTCATCACAGCATGATTCTCTTTGCATCTTGGAATTCTGTTTTCAAGGAGACTTTCAGGTAGTTTGCCAGGGGCTGCAGTGCGGCTGGCTGGTCTGTACAGTGTTTAATAATCTGTAGCATCATTAGAGCTGGGCCCTTTGCTCCCCACCTGTTCTCCAGTAGGGTGGTTGCTTTTAATGCCAGTGTCTATTCCTGCCCTGCAGATCTTTGAGCTTCGTCGTCAGTTGGTGCTGCCTCCTCCTTTGTGCTCTGGGAGCCCAGACTGAGTGGCTGCTGCTCCCCCAGTGGGGGTCTCTGCCAGGGTGAGACCTTCAGTAAAGTCCCTCTGTGCCTAGCCTAGGCTGGGCCATTCCCTGATGCCTTGTACTGGCTCTATGGGGTAGCCCCCAGTATTCAGCTGACTATTGGAAAGGGCTGGGGCCACGCAGAAAAGCGGCTCTGTGTAAAGGACATTCTCCGGGGACTGCTGGTGAGTTTGTAGCAGAAGGGAGGGGTTCCCCATGTGTCTGTGGGTCCCAGAACTGCTGCCCTCAGGGGCACAAGCTCAGTAGAGAGCAATTGCCCATGGGAGCCCGACAGTCACCAGTTCCCACAGGGCGAGTGGAGAGGGAAGGAGACAGAAAGGGGAATGGTGAGACCAAAAGGGGCAACAGGATCAATAAGTGGGGAGGGAGGATCCCAGTTCCTAGCCCTGCCCAAGTCCATTCGCTGCATCACCCTGGGCAGTCTGACTCTGCTGGGAACAAGGCGAGGAGCTGGCCCAGGAAAAGCTGGGTCCTGTCCCTCCTCGTCCCATCGCTGCTGGGGGGACGTTCAGCCCTTGGGAACAATGTCAGGGGGCTCCCCAAAAGTAGCTCCTTTGATTCCCTCTTTTCTAGTCTGTCAGAGTATTTGTAGCGGCATATTGTATTTAA